>NC_045958.1:56065689-56144782 GCF_010909765.2 Amblyraja radiata | reverse complement strand
TACTTTATTTGAAGACCGACTGATGAGGCAAAATGGAGGAAGACATAAAAGACCATTCATCCTCCTTGTAGCGAGAATGTATCTTTCGCCACTTTTTTTTTTTTTTTTTATTTTATTTTTATTAGAAGTACAATAAGTTACAGTAATACACACCACATATATCTCATTACATTTTGGTACCCCTTCATTTTTTTAGCTTTAAAAAAGATAGAAATAAAAGAAGTAAGGAAAGTGAGAAAGAGTCGTGAAGGTGCAGGAAAGTGTTGGGAAAAGAAAGCCCATTAGAAAAGGAGTTAGAGAAGAAAGTAAGAAATAGACCCTAGAAAAGAAAGAAGAAAGAGTAACAATCGCTCTATTATAATTTTAAAAAACTCTGCAAAAAGGGATATACCAACCGTATATTTCACCCCCGTTACCAGATCCTGGCACCATCTTTCGCCACTGTTATGCCACATATTTTTGCAACCTGTGAATAAGCATGAAACCAACATATCGATATTTGGTGTTCCATTGAACCAGAATTTCATAATACTGTGTGATCCAACACCCATTCTGTGTTGTCATTGATCTGTACTTGATGATACACCAGTGGCAAATGAGATTAGGGAAACTATTACAGGATACTTTTACTTGATTGTATCCATGTGTAACATATGCCACCATCATAGTGTATCAACCGGATGTTGAGCATGCAGTTTATGCATATTCACTCAATCACTCTTTAACCCATAGAATGCACGTAGGGTCTATAGATAGTTGATACCAATAACTGAAGAATTGGTAACTCATGCAAAACTCCTCCACCTCCAAACTAGAGATGACATTCGCAATTTCCACGTTAGGGCCCTTAGCATCAGTTTGTAATATAACTGACATTTTACTGACCAAACTACTGGAGCAATGCTGAATACTGTTTGTCCATCATTCTGACTTTGGTAGCTCAGCTGGTAATAGCATAGGTGTGTTAACAATGACCTACATGGCACTTTAGAGTTTGCCATTTAGCACGATGTCAGTTCTCCCACTTGCGCAGCTGAATCACAGCTATAATATTGCCAATTAATCTTAATGAATAGAAGGCTGCTTTATAACAACAAGGCTGTTACAGGTTTCTACTAATTCAAATCTGTTGCCCAGGCGGATTCATAGGCTAATTAATAGCTAAATGTAAATCCCAATGACCAACAAGTCTATTTGGTAACAACTTAATTTTAACTGGATAGAGGAGCCCGATTTCTCAAATATAGTTTGACACTGAAACAGTTGATTTTAGCAAAATATAGCGTTAATATATCACCCAGACAAGACATAACAAGTGTTTTTGAACTCTGAGTAGTCCACTTTGAATGCTTTTCTGTCATCATACTGTTATTATTGCCTCATCATAACAATTGCCTCCTCCTGATAATATCAAATGTCCCCGATGATCGCTGTAAATGGGAACACCTATGAAATCAGTTGTTAATCAGCCATCTTTCATAATGAACAGGCCACACCTGCCATCATTTCGTGCCTGCCTCGAATGACAACTCTGGCCCGATTTCCGAGCCTGGCTTGCAAGACAATGCTGACCATAATACTGAGCCTAGCTCATCATTATGAACCTGCCTCTAAAGGCAACTCCGGCCATAATTCTGAACCTGTCTTGAAAGACAACTCTGGCCATAATTCTGAACCTGCCTCGAAAGACAACTCTGCCCATATTCCGAGCCTGTCTCGAAGGCAATCCTGGCCAAAATACTGAGCCTGCCCAAAAACACAATTCTGGCCCCAATTCCAAACTGGCTTGGAATGCTAGCATTGCCCAGTTTACATGGTTAGATGCCTCTAAGTAGATGACAATGTCTTAACCATTTGTGTATTGTACAACCCAAGTGTAAATATTACCAACTTGTAAGTGGTCCACTTAACATGTTTCGGAAGTGCCAACTGCTAGAGTGCATGGAACCTCTGCCCAGCTTTCATGCTGCCACCAGCTTCAGTCAACCGCTTACTGCCGATGATGAAGACGAGGAGTGCGTTGTCGCCTAACCGATGAAGCTTTGCTCGTCGTTGGTACCTTGATTGGTCCAACAGCTTTTGCTTCGTCCTCCAGGTTTTCCCTGTTGAATAGGTCTTACCTGAATAGCGCTTTTCACTGCCGGCACGCATGTGCTCCAGTATGTTCAACGGACATACTTTAGAATTTGAAGTAATTACACTCGCACCCCTTCTCAAAGAGGGCGAATCATAGGCAGCCCTGAAACAGGTGCTGCCGCAGGCCCCTGAAGATACCTGCTCTGATATGGCCCTTCCAACGGACCTATACAGGATGGACCATTTTTCCCCTGATTGTGTTGGGATGGCAAACCTTGCTGCCAGGAAATCCGTTGGGGTATGCTCCATGGCTATACCCTCAGACTCGGTGTCAGAATGACACTGACCCGGCATGCTCTCCTCCTCTAAGAGGGAGACGCCAAGCAGCCCTGTCCCAGGTGCTGCTGGCGCGGGCTCTCCCATAGGCCGGCGCTGCCACAGATTCGGCGTCAGACTTACACTGACCGCTATGCTCTCCTCCTCCAAGAGGGAGACATTAAACAGCCCTGTCCAAGGCGCTGCCGGCGTGGGCTCTCCCATAGGCCCGCGCTGACACAACTCCTGCTGTTGGAGTGTGTCTAGATGGAGCATCCTCTCCATAAGGAGCTCCATCCTGGCCAACCTCCAAATGTTTATACATTACCGGAGCGGAACCCTCCCGGCACCAGGGCTGACCGTTCTGGTCGGTTTTTACCCCATATCCTGGGGACCACTGCGGTGTGGGAGCCGCATTGCTGCTGGACTTCCCCTCCATGGAACCACAGCGTCTGGAAGTAACTGACCATATTGTCAGTGACTGGGATCACGAACCCGACATTCACCAGCTACCCGCTTCCGCGGTCGGAACCGGGGTCTCCCCACAGCCCATAGCCGGTTTCCCTCATCAGCCTTCGCGAAATATCGAACAGGAAACCTCTGTAACAAGAGGTTCTTGCAAGAAATCAAAACCAGGTAAGAAATACAAAACTTACAGTACCTGTAGTTTAAACTTACCGCTGGCAGGAGCGACGCGCCTGCCAGTCCGGTGCTTCGCCATGCGAGCGACGATAATGATGCGCATGCGGACGAGCGAGGCTCTTCACGTAGTCACTCACGTGACTCCGAAGTAAAATGGAAAGCCATTTGCAAGTACAGCAAAATATTAAGAGGGTGAATAGTATGTTAATCTTTATGAAAAAGCAGGTTTGATTATAGGAGTAACACAGTCATATTGCATTGTATAGGAATTTGGTGACATGCACCTAGGATACTGCATACAGTATAGTTGTATTCTCCCAATCTGAAAATATTGTATTTACCTCAGAGGAAGAGCAGTAAAGGCTCACTTGACCACTTCTGAGGATGACAGATTTAGCAACTGTTGAAAGATTGAAAGGACTGGAAATGTATTCTGCAGAATTTAGCAGAACGAGAGTAGACCTTATCAAAACTTGCAAAACTGTTGAATGCTCAATGTTGGGTGGATGGTCCTCTGACTGAAGTGCCTAAGATTGGGGGACACGGCTTGAGAATGAGGGGCTGACCATTTAGAAGTGAGATGAAGAAAACTATTTGACTATGTGAAGGCCCAGACATTCAGTTCTTTTATTTTTTAAATGAGACTGAGAGATTTCTGGGGATTGAATGAATTAAGGAACATGGGAATGGTGCTGGAAAAGGGCACATGGTAATGTGTGTAAAGTCAAATTATTAAATGAAGCAGAAAATAGCTAAATCCAGTACTTCATAAGAAAACTCAGAAGTTACGTTCCAGTTGGACAATCCTGCCATTATATTATCACAAGAAATACAGAAACATCTGGATGAAACTCTCGGAACCACATTCCTGCATATCAAATTCTCTCAGGAGAAGCACTAGTACATTATTGAAGATTTTCGTATTCTTTACCTTAAGAATATGGTCAAATTTTTATTGAGGATACTTTGAATTTTTCTCATAAACACACTAACGCCATGTCATCAGTCCTTCTGCTGAAAAATAATGGATGGATAAGTGAACTCCACATGGAGACACTAGGAACTGCAGATGATACAAAACAATAACACAAAGTGCTGGAGTAACTCAGCGGGTCAAACTGCGTATCTGGAGGATATGAATTGGTGATAATTCGGCTTGGGACCCTTCTTCAGACACCTCTCTGAATAATCTGAAGAAGGGTCCTGACCCATCACATTATGTCCTTGTCTCGAGAGATGATGCCTGACCCACTGAGTTACTCTGACACATTGTGGGGTTTTTTAGTGAACTTCACATATTAGGTACCCACTAGTTTTCATTTTATTCTCAGTGGACCCTTACTTGAATGATAATGTTCTTCTGGGTTATAGGCTTTTGCAACCATTGTGGATATCAAAGACCCCTCACCCTTGATCCTGCAATGTGCATACAACCCACGTGAGTTGTTCACATCAGCAAGTGGCACGGTGGCGCAGCGGTAGAGTTGCTGCCTTACAGCATTTGCAGCGCCGGAGACCCGGCTTCGATCTCTGTATGGAGTTTTTACGTTCTCCCCGTGACTTGTGTGACCCACACTCCAGAGGTGTACAGGTTTGGAGGTTAATTGGCTTGGTAAATGTGAAAATTATCCCATGTGTGTGCAGGAGAATGTTAAGACAATAGACAATAGACAATAGATAAATAGGTGCAGGAGTAGGCCATTTGGCCCTTTGAGCCAGCATGTGATCAAAGTGATCATGGCTGAGCATCCACAATCAGTACCCCGTTCCTGCCTTCTCTCCATATCCCTGACTCCGCTATCTCTTAAGAGCCCTATCTAGCTCTCTCTTGAAAGTATCCAGAGAACCGGCCTGAGAATATGCTGAGATCGCTGGTCGGCGCGGTCCCGGTGGGCCGAAGGGCCTGTTTCTGTGCTGTACCTCTAAACTAAACTAAACTAAGCAATGAGGTCCTTGGATTTACCTGTTTTCTGTGATCTCTTTGCATGCTACGTGTACCAAGTGCTGAGAAGGCTCTCAATATATAAGGCTTTATGCAATCTCTCTTGAGTCTTTGAAGGAGGACTTACAGCAGTTATTGTCTTTCCTCATTACTAACAGTGCTGCAATTTTGCTGAATAAAAGTAATAGGTGTGCATTTGAAGTGTTTTTCAGATCTACAGCTGCTTCCTAACTGGATTTACAATAGGCTGTGTGTTATTACTACAATACTTTTTTGCACGAGTTGTCTTACTGTTTAGGAAGTGGAGCTCAAATATCTTACAATATCAGAAACTAATATCATGTTCAAACATCCTGTTAGGAGGGAATTGAAAGCTAAACCTAAGCATCTATGGTTGGAGAAATGCTTATGAGCCACAGGTGGCAGTGGTGGCCGTCAATGGATACTTTTAAGGTTGAGATTGACAGATTCAAGTTTCGAGTTTGAGTTTTGTGTTTATTGTCACATGCACCAATTAAGGTACAGTGATATTTAGTTACCATACAGCCACATTAAGTGAAAAAGCAACGATACACCACAGCCACATAAAATAAAATTAACATAACATCCACCACAGCGGAATCCACATTCCTCACTGTGATGGAAGGTAATAATGTTCAATCATCTCCTCCTTTGTTCATCCGTGATCTGGGCCTATTGAATCCTCCGCAGGCCCGACGGTCCAATGTCCATTAAGCCCTCCGGCGGGATATGGAAACTCCGGCGTCGGGTCGGAATCGGAAACACTCTGTGGCAATGAAGCTCTCAAGTCTGGGCCTCTTTCTTACCGAGACCCGCGGGCTTCACGTGTTAAAGTCACAAGGCCCGCGGTTCACGGGCGATCCTCGGCAAAGGATTGCAGGCTCCACGATAGTAAGTCTGCGTCGTGCCCGCGACTTGAAACGCCAGGAAAGGCCGCACCACTCCACGTTGTTAGGCCGCAGGAGGGACGGAGATACGACAAAGAGAAAAATCGCATCTCCGTCGAGGTAAGTGATTGAAAAAGGTTTCCCCAATTCTGCCGCCCCCCACCCCCCACATAAAACTGACCAAGAAACACTAAATAATACTTTTAAAACATACTTAAAATAATAAAAACAGAGAAGGGACAGACGAACTGTTGGCGAGGCAGCCACTACGGTGGCGCCACCCGGTATTCTTGATTAGTATGGGTGTCAGGGGTTACGGGGTGAAGGCAGGTGAATGGAAAGACTTGATGGGCCAAATGGCCTTATTCTGCTCCTGGAACTTATTAACTTTTCAACTTATGAGCTAACTTTTCAAATTGTTCAAATTTCATCACTGATGCAATCTGGAAAGCTAGTTCTTGTTGAATTCATTGTTAAATCCAAATCCCGAGGGCTATAATATGGTGGGTTGGAAGGAGATCCTGTCTCCCAAGCCTGTGTTGGGGTTTATTTAAACAGTGTAAGAGGCCAAAGTCAGAATGGGAGTAAGATGGAGAATTAAACTGACAGACAGCGGCAAGCTCAGAGTCACATAGTTGATTTTATTCTTTGTAGACAATGCCACATCATGAGCACCAGATGCATGATAGTGAATTGGATAATGCGCAAGACTATCCAAAGGATAGATCTTGACCTGAAATGTCGATTGTTTATTTCCCTTCACAAATGCCCGGCATGATGAGTTCCTCCAGCAGTTTGTTCTTTGCTTAAGGTACAAGTAATTCACTGCTTAATCTGGGAGAAATGTTTAGGTCACTGATAAGGGAAGGGAAGATTGCAGGTGCTGTCTGTACAGAGTGTGTATGCTCCCTGTGACCGTGTTGGTTCTCTCCAGGTGCTCTGCTTTCGGGTGCTCTGGTTATGTAGAACTAGTGTAGACAGAGGAAAACACTAACATCTGGTTGTGGAAACAAGGAACTGCAAATGCTGATCTAATAAGGAATGACACAAATTGCTGGAGTAACACTGTTCAGAATGGACTCTGTGAGCCAAAGGGCCTGTTTCCACGCTGTATCTCTAAACTAAAGTCAGGAGGTGTATCTTGTTGCATTTGAATTAGTTGTAGTCATGAGAAATGAAGCAGGTTATGAAGATGCAGGAGGAAGACTGAGCTTTGTAGAGGGAAGAACTTTCGGATCTGAAAATTTGTAATGCTTTTAATGAGGAGGCCACACACTCATTTCACTCCTGCCATCAAGAAGAAGGTATAGGAGTCTGAAAACCATGACCTCTAGGTTCTGAAACAACATCTTCCTAACAACCATTAGGCTATAAAACACTACAGATGCCAACTAAACTTTGAACTACAAACTGTCTCGGTTTCGCTGGGGACTTCAGTCATTCGCTTTCATTTGCATGTATTGTTTTCTTTAAACCTTTTTTTCTGTTTGTTTTATTATTATGTTATCCATTGAGTACTATGTGTACAGACGGTTATGCTGCTGCAAGTTAGAAGTTCATTGTTGCATTGTGGTATATGGCAATTAAATACTTGACTCTTGATAAACAGAGTATTGAAATACATTGGATAAAGGGAACACCACAGATTCTTGTTGTAGGGCACGTATTTTAATTGCATGCTCGCCATAAGATCATTCAAACAAACCTTTGAATGTTTGGGTCTCTGATCAAGGAAGAACCAGAGGTCACTGAGTCTTTCTTAGAGTCATGGAGGCATAGAGTCAAAGACAGTTCAGAAACAGGTCCTTTTGACCAATTTGCCCATGTCGTTCAAGATGCCCTGTCTACACTAGTCCCTCCTGCCCATATTTTGTCCACATCCCTCAAAAACCTTTCATATCCATGTACCCATTCCAGTGTCTTTTAAATGTTGTTATTGTACCTGCATCAATTTTCACCTTTGGCTACTCATTCCATATACCCACCATCATCTATGTGAAAACATTGCGTCTTAGGTTCCAATTAAATCTTTCCCCTCTCGCCTTAAACCTATGTCCTCTGGATCTTGATTACTCTACTCTGGCTAAATGTGATTGTTTGGATGTAGTTGGATGGAACTGAACAAGGATGGATGAAGAGGCAGGTGGTTGGACAACGACCTGAGATGAAAAGACAGGAGGTTTGAGTCACAATTTTTTCAACTAGTGAAAGGAGTGCAGGTGGAAGTGGAAGGGGAAGGGGAGGGATGAAACAGGTGTGCATCCAATTGGGGAAAGGGGAGAGAGGGACAAACAGAGGAGGGGGGGGGGGGGGGATTGTTTAGCTACCTAAAATTGGAGAATTCAATGTTCATACCATTGGGTTGTAATCTGCCCAAGCGGAAAATGAGGTGATGTTCCTCCAGTTTGTGTATGGCCTCATTCTGGCAATGGAGAAGGCCCAGGACAGAAGGTCAGTATGGGAATGGAAGAGAGAGTTAAAATGGTCAGCAACCAGGAAATCCAGTTGGCCCTGGCGGACTGAGCGCAAATGTTCACTGCAATGGTCACCGAGTCTACGTTTGGTTCAGGAGGCCACAACTTGAACACCAGATGCAGTAGGTGAGGTGCATGTGAACCTCTATCTCACCTTGAAGGACTGCTGGGGTCCCTGGATGAAGGCGACGGAGGAGATATAGGGTCAAGTGTTACATCTCCTGAGGTTGCAGGGCAAAGTACCTGTATACGGCTAGGCAGCGGTGGGACCCAGGAGAGTTAACATTGCCGGGCTGTGGGAAGCTGGGTAAGTTGGGTCCCAGTCTGAGGGCGGGAGAGCTTGCGATCCTTGGTGTATATCAGGTCAGTGAAAAATCGATGGTTGAAGGTGTAGATCCGGTGAAGTGGTGTTATGAGCCAATGGCACATGCAGGAGAGAAACGCCTGGAGATGCAGGTGTGTCTGAGGAAGTGCCAGAGAGTGTAAATAAATCTTGTTAGATGGAATGAAAGTACTTTAGTCTGAAGAAGAGTCCCGACCCAAAATGTCACCTAATCATGTTCTCCAGAGATGCTGCCTGACCTGCTGATTTACTCCAGCATTTTATGTTTTTACTGGCTAAATCAGCATCTGCAGTTCCTTGTTTTTATTGTAAGTACTTTAGATCCTGTTTGGGCCCGAAACCAGGCATGGAAATGGAGGTGGAAGCCACATGGGACATGATGATAGTGACGGCAAGTGCTGAGGAAAGTGCTGTGGTAGTGCGTTTGGGTCAGAACATGGTTGAACACCAATAGTGGAGCAGGTCTCAGGAAATATAGGGAGAAGGTCTAATGGGATTCCTGTCAGAGCACGGAAAACTTCTTCAGAGCAGGCATACTTTGAGGAGATTTTGCAATGAAGCAATAACATGGAAGGCCTTTTCTTTTTCAATGGGGGAGCTTTCTCCCCCAACGCCATCAATCTGAATAAAATGTCTATTTGTCCATTTCCTTCCTCAGATGTGGCCTTGACCCGCTGAGTTCCTCCAACACTTGGGTTATGTTCATGATTCCAGCATCTGCAGTTTCTTGTGTCAACATTTTGAAACTGAAATCTTAATTGACCATTAAAAGTGTTTGACGTTAATTCCTTACTATTCACATGAACTTTAAATCCAAACTGTGCAGCAGAAATACAGGTTGGTAAAATGTTTACTTGGGAAAAAAAATATACATTTCACAAGAAACGACGAATTCATAGGAAATAAAGGAAAATTGGGGTTGAGAAATTGCAAGGGAAGGAGCATAACTGTCAAAAGGAAAACATAATGAGAAGAAAAAATATATTTAGATTTTTGCTTGGGAAAAAAGTTCCATATTTTGCTTATTGGGAATAGTACAGCAAATAATTATTCCTGATTTATCACTGTAGGGCAGCATAGTGGTAGCTGGTAGAGCTGCTGCCTCACAGCTGGGACCTGGGTTCGATACTGATTCAGGAGCTGATTGGGTGGAGTTTGCACCTTCTCCCTGTGACTGCTTGCTCCGGTTCCTCCCACATCCCAAAGATGCGGGAGAGCTTTGGCAAACAAAACTGTTCCTAAAGTGTAGGGAGGGGATGAGAAAGTGGGGTTGTTATAGAACTAGTGTGAACAGGCGATTCATGGTCAACATGCACTCGGTGGGCTGAAGGGCCTGTCTCCATGCTGTATCTCTGAACCAAACAAATCTTGGTGATCATTTAACGTCACAATACGAATTGCAGAATTTTTCCATAGAAAGGCTACCTGAGGATTTTAGAATTCTTTAGTGTTGACAACAATCTAAAGTTTAAACCTGTACAGATTAATTGGAAGCTACTGAATGAGGAGGATCAATCTAAACTGAACATGTTGTAGTTTTGAGCAATGGCTCACAGGTACAGCTTCTATCGTAGGAGTTTCAATTAAAAAATAATTATAAAACTCCTGTGGGAAAACGTAAGCTACAAATGGATAAGACGCCTCCAGAAACAATGTTACAGCTGGAACATGAGGTTAATAAAGTTAAGTCTTGTGATATTAAAAACAAAATATTTCTGCCATGCAACTCTTTTGTTATTTCCAATTGAGAATTGTTTTGCTGTACACAGTAATGGAAGGTTGTGATAAAGTCAATGTTGGGTCAAAGGTCTTTAAAGATATCTGTTTATAGATATCATAAGCCATGGAAATAATTTATTTTGCTGTAAGAGTGATAGAGAAGCAATAAAGATATATTTAAATACATAGGATTATCATCTTGAGCATTCCTACGCAAATCAGATTATTTCTCTCAACTATTGACACAGGAACAACAGTGCAAGGTGATTGATTATCTTATAAAACTTGAAAAAATTATGTTCATTATATACAACAACCCTGCTATACTCCATCTCTGGAATTCAGAAGTTCTAATGAGAAGTTTTCAACCATTTATTGAATTTACGCTATTACTGGAAAAAACACCATACAAATCCCGACTATCCTGGCTATCATGGTCAAAACATCTATAGGAATTTAGGCCATTGACTATACTTACCTCCTGGCATTCACTTTATCTTATAACCATATAACCATATAACAATTACAGCACGGAAACAGGCCATCTCGACCCTTCTAGTCCGTGCCGAACACGTATTCTCCCCTAGTCCATATACCTGCGCTCAGACCATAACCCTCCATTCCTTTCCCGTCCATATAACTATTCAATTTATTTTTAAATGATAAAAACGAACCTGCCTCCACCACCTTCACTGGAAGCTCATTCCACACAGCCACCACTCTCTGAGTAAAGAAGTTCCCCTCATGTTACCCCTAAACTTCAGTCCCTTAATTCTCAAGTCATGTCCCCTTGTTTGAATCTTCCCTACTCTCAGTGGGAAAAGCTTATCCACGTCAACTCTGTCTATCCCTCTCATCATTTTAAAGACCTCTATCAAGTCCCCCTTAACCTTCTGCACTCCAAAGAATAAAGCCCTAACTTGTTCAACCTTTCTCTGTAACTTAGTTGCTGAATCCCAGGCAACATTCTAGTATGGAATCTTGCTCTGAAGTGAGCAGTGTTGGGCCCTATATCAGAAGAAGGGTGTACTAGTATTCGAGAGGGTCTAGAGGAGGTTTTCAAGAATGATCCCAGGAATGATTGGGTTAACATAAGATGAGCGTTTGAAGGCACAGAGCCTGTACTCAGAACTCGAGTTTAGAAAGATAAGGGGGGACCGCATTGAAAATTACAGATTAAAAAAGGTCCGGATAGAGTGAAGGTGGAGAGGATGTTTCCACTAGTCGGAGAGTCCAGAGGCCATAGCCTCAGAATAAAAGGACAAACCTTTAGAAATGAGATGAGGAGGAATTTCTTTAGTCAGAGGGTGGTGAATCTGTGGAAATCATTGCCACTAAAGCCTGTGGAGGCCAGGTCAATGGATATTATTAAGGCAGAGATTGATATATTCTTGATCAGTAAGGGTGTCAGGGGGTATGGGTAGAAAGCAGGAGAATTGAGCTGAGGGGGAAAGATAGATCAGTCCTGATTGAATGGCAGGGTAGACTTGATGGGCCACATGGACAAATTCTGCTCTTAGAACTTATGAACATAAATGTTATTCCCTTTACCCTTTATCTGTACACTGTGGATGGCTTGATTATAATAATGTATAGTCTTGTCTCGACTGGATAGCACAAAAACAAAGCTATTCACTGTAACTCGATAAATGTGACAATAATAAACTAAAATAACTACCCAGGTTATATGCCATATATAGCCTATGATATCCAAGTTTGTGGATGACACAAAGCTGGATGGCAGTGTGAGTTGCGAGGAGGATGCTATGAGGCTGCAGGGTGACTTGGATAGGTTGGGTGAGTGGACAGATGCAAGGCAGATGCGGTATAATGTGGATAAATGTGCGGTTATCCACTTTGGTGGCAAGAACAGGAAGGCAGATTATTATCTGAATGGTGTACGATTAGGAAAAGGGGAGGTGCAACAGAGCTGGGTGTGCTTGTGCATCAGTCATTGAAAGTAAGCATGCTGGTACAACAGGCAGTGAAGAAAGCTTGGCTTTAATAGCGTGAGGATTTGAATTTTGGAGCAAGGAGGTCCTACTGCAGTTGTACAGGGCCCTGGTAAGACCGCACCAGGAGTATTGGATGCAATTTTACTTCGGAGTCACGTGAGTGACTACGTGAAGAACCCGCTTACGACGCATGCGTGTCATATCGCTGCACGCATTCGAACTCGTCATCGCTGGAGGAACGACGTTCCTCCAAATCGGCAGGGGTTGAACCTGCAACAGGAACGTAAGGGAACTTCGTTTTTCTTTACTTACCCTTTTTTATCTAGAAGGCTGATGAAGCTGGCTGGGGAGAGTCTGCAGATTTGCAGGCAGCCAGCAGCGGCCGGGGCCCGTTAATTGCTTTTAAACAGGAACGGAGCCGACTTTAGCGCTAGGACAACGGTCGCTGGAGCAGTTTTCCCGACAACCCGGAAACAGCCCCACAAGTCATTTAGTGGATTTAATAATTCATGGGTCCGAGGGGCTGGAAGGTGCGGAACTGGTGCGTTAACAGGGGTTCCGCAGGTCTAAAAATAGTGGCGAGCGGTCAGTGCCCAAGAGCACTGAGTACACGTTGGACCCGTTGGACCCGCTGGAGCACCGCAGAGGCAGGGGGGGGAACAGACAGCAGCAACAGGCTGAACTCCCGTAATGGGAATAGCTGTGCCAGACTTACCCCCCCCCCCCCCCAACTTTAGCTCCCGATTTTTGCTCCCAACTTCGCTCCCGCGCCGGCCCGGCTGGTCGGGAGAGGTAGGCATAATCAGAGTCGTTGACTTCGAGGAGTCCGACTCTGAATAGCCGAGAGCGACCAGTGCCCGTGCGCAAGGGGGTCGGTTGGAGGGTTTTAGGAGCAGCCACGAGAGGGACAGAGCAGCAGGGAGCGAGAGGCACAGCAACAAATGTCGACACCACCATCTCCCAATAAGGGAGCGAGAGGCACAGTCTCCCAATAAGGCAGCGAGTGCAAATCACACCAAAACGGGTAGAAGAAAGAAAGAATCAGCACCACCATCTCCGAAAAGGGAGTGAGTGCAAATCACACCAAAACGGTGGAAGAAAGAAAGAATCAGCACCACCATCTCCCGAAAAGGGAGTGAGTGCAAATCACACCAAAACGGGTGGAAGAAAGAAAGAATCAGCACCACCATCTCCCGAAAGGGAGCGAGTGCAAATCACACCAAAACGGATGGAGAGCTCCTCCATGGTGGCAGTCCCAGAAATATGGAGGCTAGCCACAGTGGGCAAAAGGTAAGTCCCACAGCGGTACCCCGTGTGGGGCCGCAAGATATCTCTTACTCCTCGGAGGAGAGTGGGCAGGTACCAAATTTGGTCAACCCTGACCAAGGCACAGGTTTACATAACCCTGAAGGAGGGGAGAAGTGGACTCTGCATTTCATCCTGTGTAGGAAATGGACAGAGCAATGCGTAGAAGGCTGTAAAGAAGCTGCAGGACGTCAGTGGTGAAGGTGCCGGGGACCTGCACAGCAGCCGCCGGCACAGGCAACTTGTATGGAGACATCAGCTGTGCTGGATTTAAACCCCGCGCCGGGAAAAATCAATCCTAGACCGGGCGGGAAGGCAAAGCGCAAAGTCATTACTGCGAAAGTGATGTGGGAAACAAGCCTCCGGCTAATACTTACCGATACCGAAGTAAGGATGAGCAGCTGCAGGATATAGCGCAGCCAGCAGCGGCCACTTTCGCGGAGCTGGAAACAGGTACGAGTGGCTGCAGCATGTTCGGCCGTCAGCGACTGGTGCCAGGGAGTACGGGACTGCGAGCAATGGCACAATTATATGGGGCGGCCGGGAGCGACCAGTGCCCGTAGGCATGGGGACGGCTGCGGCAAAAAACCGCGTGCGACTAGTGCCCGAGAGCACGAAGGTCGGCAGGAGCGGTTGGATAAAAGTACATGTACACATCACCTGCAAGCCAATACCTTTGCTGAGGTGTTGGCAAGACATTTACCTCCGGGAAATTGTGGGCTCTGAATGTGGACAGTGTTAACTGAATTATTTGGAGACACGTTGGTCAGGATGCTGGCTTCAAATCTGACCAGTTAGCCTTACTCACAGGTGTGCTTTTGTTCCCCTGAAACAGACATTATTGGAACAGACATTACTGTGTAATCCAGATGGGAATGCTATCTATCAGGAATTGTATTGGACTGCTGGATCCTTTAGTCTTAGCAGTAACCAAAAAACATAACAGGACAGGTATTGAACCGAAAGAAAGTTCTAAAGTCCTATCAGCATGGGATATTAACGGCCGCACTATTAGAAATAAACATGACACTAATCACCAGGATGCACTGGCCTTATTGCAAACCTGGAACCCCCCAATCCACTGATATAGAATGTGGAGGTATTCATTACTTTCCTTAGTTCAGCATGTACTGAACTGAACGTCATTCAGACAAGGAAGTTCAACAAATTGAAGCATATAATATCAGACATTATCTAAACTGAACGCAGTCACGCGTCATTCAAACAATTTATGGGTCATTCTGACAGGCTAATGAAGTAACCGACTGACGCCACTATGGCGCTAGATGTGGGTACATTTGTTAGGCATGGTCATAACCTAACATTTAACAGTGACCAGTTTTATGGACAAGGGAGGGGTATGTCAACTATGGGTAGAAACTTACCGACACCACGTGACTATCTGGCCAACTCTATTTGTTGCTTGAATTGAATTCTTATTTTATTCAGACATTTAGGTCTGAAATAAATGATTTGCCTGCAGCCATATAAGATTATAAACAACGGTGGTAGAAGGCAGAACCATTCACCACCATCCATCATAGACCTAACTTACTGGTTCTTTCTAGCAACATGGAGAGTTACCCATGTTACTATCTATATTAACCTATTTATTGTACAATTGAAAGCACCTCTTGTACACCTCTTGTACACACGAGTCTGAAGAAGGTTTCGGCCCGAAACGTCGCCTATTTCCTTCGCTCCATAGATGCTGCATGCACCACCTGAGTTTCCCCAGTAATTTTGTGTACTTCTTGTACACCTAGGACTGACGGACCATAGGCGGAATCTTTTCAGCGGGTCGCAGACAGTCCACTCATTCAACAGTACTTGGTATTCTCTAGAAATAGGAAGTACGTTTATAACTATTATCACCCACAGATCTATAAACAGCCATCTGTTCTGGAATTCCTGGCAAGCCTCCATTACGATGAGAGGCTTAGCCATAGTACCATAATTGCGCCAGGAGTGCTCTGTCTACATACCTGTCGAAGGTACAGAGCGACATTCTGTGGGGACACACACACTGGTAACAAACTCATTAAGGGCATGTTAAATTAATCCCCAAAGGAAGACTAGGTACATTCTATATGGGATGTGAGTTTTGTATGACCAAGTTAAGAAACTGGTCTCCAGCTACAGCTCTGTCATTACAGAAACTGACTATGTAAACAGTCATGCTGGATGGCCTTGGTCACGGCGCAAAGAGTCCAGTCACTACAGAAACTAAGCGTGGACAAACATGATGATTTCATCAGGGAAATTAAACCTGTCACATCAATCAAAGGGGTCAAACCGAACAGACAGGGGTCAGCAGGCCTAAAACAAAGTACAGAGCCTAATACGACGTAGATGGTCGTTGGTGTATTATAACTCTTTACTATCATACATGAAGTATGTTAGATCATCAGAGGGAAGAAATGTCACGTTTTATCACGTACTAATAGCCACTCAAAACCGTGACAGTCCAGATCATCTCTAAATGGCTAAGCTATCCTGACAAAGGCTGGAGTGGACCTCTAGGAGAAATTAAATCTACTCCATCAGGGCTGCAGCTACTTGGCGAACTATGAAGCTGGACGTATCAATGGACAAAAACCCCAAGACATAGAATGGTCAAACGGACAGGAAACTATCCAACGACTTTATAACAAACCAGTATTGAACCGGGAAGAATTGCAGAAACAATTTTAAGTTCTGCATATAATTCACCGCATAAATAGGGGGCAATATTGGAATTAATATTTTACAGTTGGGTTTCATATCGTATTATGTTTAATGATGTTAACATCATTCTCCCACAACCAGGCAGTTGTGAAGCATGGCTCGTTCCACGGCAGGAGGTCACAGAGCTTTGAAGTCTTCACGTAGTCACTCACGTGACTCCGAAGTAAAATAGTAAGATTAAACGAGAACTTACCAGTTTGAAGTTTGATCTGTATTTTATGAGGAGGAACGTTGAGGGAATACGTGCCCTCCACTCCCACCCTCCTATTAAGTCATATCTTAAAACTGGCATCTCTTTGATAATCTTACTATATTAGGTCATTATAGTGTTTCTGTGACCTCACACCGCTGCTTTGAAGGATGACACGCAGCGTCGTAAGCGGGTTCTTCACGTATTCCGCCTCAACTTCCTCCTCATAAAATACAGATCAAACTTCAAACTGGTAAGTTCTCGTTTAATCTTACTATTTTGGTGCTCCTAATTTGAAAAAGGACATTATCCGCTACTGAGGGAGTGCAGCGTAGGTTCACCAGGTTAATTCCTGGATGGCAGGACTGACATATGATGAAGAATGGGTTGACTGGCTTGTATCTCTGAATTTAGAAGGATGAGGGATCTTATAGAAACATACAAAAATCTTAAAGGATTGGACACGCTAGATGCAGAAAGATGTTCCCATCTTGGGTAGTCCAGAACCAGGGTTACAGGTTTAAGAATAATGGGTAGAACCATTAGGACTGAATGAGGAAAAACTTTTTCACCCAGAAGGTGTGAATCTGTGGCATTCCCTGCCATAGAAGGCAGGGGAGGCCAATTCTCTGGATGTTTTCAAGAGAGGAGTTAGATTTAGCTCTTAGGGCTAAAGGAATCAAGGGATATGCGGAAAAAGCAGGAATGGGGTATAGATTTAAATGATCAGCTATGATCATATTGAATGACGGTGCTGGCTCGAAGGGCTGAATGGCCTACTGCACTTATTTTTCTATATTTCTATGTTTCTATAATGAGCACAACTGGTGCATCACAGTCATTTAGTGCGTAACCAAATATAGATTTCTTCTCATAGATTATTTAGCAGTCACAACCAACAGCTAGCACAAGCTATTATTTATCTCGTACTTGCAGCAGGACCTTGATCGTTTGGCCAGGTGGGCTGAGGAATGGTTGATAGTATTTAATACAGAATAATGTGAGGTGTTGCATTTTGGGAAGTCTAACATGGGCAGGCTAGTGAATGGTAGGGCTCTGTGGAGTGCTGTAGAGCAGAGGGATCTAGTAGTGCAGGTGCATGGTTCCTTGAAGGTCGAGCTGCAGGTAGATTGGCGGTTTTATGGTTGGCGGCACGACTCACGTTGCAGCGGCCACTACAGCCTGTCTGTCTTTGTTTTATTTTTTGTCTAGGTAAATGGAGTTGTCGTTTTTTTTTAATACTGTTTTTAACTGTGTATATGTGGGGGGCGGGGGGGGGGGGGGGGGATGGGTGAGGAAACTTTTTAAAATCTCTTCCCTGCACAGGAGACCCGACCTTTTCCATGTCGGGTCTCCGTTGTTGTTGGGGCCTAGCACCGTGGAGCGGCCTCCAACCGGAACAACCTGGGGGCTCCAGTCGCGGGGCCTGCGGACATGCCATCGTGGGGCTGGCCGACCTCGGAGTGTAGGGAGCGGTGGTGGCTTGCTGCTGTAGCCCAACTCCGGAGCTCGGAGGCTCCGGTGGACTGTGATATCGGGAGCTTGCGGGTGCGGGTGGGAGACCGTTTTTCGGAGCTCCCGCAACGCAACTTCTCCAGCCCGTGTCGCGGGGTTGGAATGACCCGGAGCCCGGCACGGCTTTAATGGCCGCAGGGCATTCCAATGCCTGCCGGGGGCTCCAATTTTGTGACATTTAGACCTGGAGCGGGGCCGTATATCGCCCGGCGCGACCTTAATGGCCGTGGGACTTACCATCGCCCGCCTAGGGCTTCAACATCGGGAGAAAAATGATGCACAGAGGAGAGAAAAGACTTTGCCTTCCATCACAGTGAGGTGGAGATTCACTGTGATGGATGTTTGTGTGAATTGAATTGTTTGTGTGTCTTGTAGGAATTGTTTTGTTTGTATGGCTGTAGAAACAGAGTTTCATTTGAGCCTCACTGAGGTTCAAATGACATTGAATAAATATTGTATTGTATTGTATTGTATAAGGTGGTCAAAAAGGCTTTTCGTACATTGGCCTTCATCAGTCAGAGTATTGAGTATAGAAGTTGGTGTCATGCTGCAATTGTATAAGAAGTTGGTGAGATCGCATTTGGAGTATTGTGTTCTGTTATTGGAAAGATGTTGTCAAGTTGTAAAGGGTACAGAGAAGATTAACAAGGAAGTTGCCAGGACTAGAGGGTTTGAGCAAAAGGGAGAGGTTGAGTAGGCTGGGTCTCTATTCCCTGGAGCACAGGAGGATGAGGGGTGATCTTATAGAGGTGTACTGTATAAAATCATGAGAGGAATAGATCAGGTAGATGCAGAGTCTCTTGCCCAGAGTAGGTAAATCAAAGATCAGGGGACACAGGTTTAAGGTGAAGGGGGAAAGATTTAATGGAAATCTGAGGAGTAATTTTTCACACAGAGGGTGGTAGGTGTATGAAACAAGCTGCCAGAGGAGGTAGCTGAGGCAGGGACTTTCCCAATGTTTAAGAAGCAGTTAGACAGGTACATGGACAGGACAGGTTTGGAGGGATATGGACCAAAAGCAGGCAGGTTGGACTAGTGTAGCTGGGACATGTTGGCCGGTGTGGGCAGGTTGGGCCGAAGGGCCTGTATCCACATTGTATCACTCTGTGACTCCAAGTCATGTGTTTTGACCTCTTAATATTACTGGTGTTTTGAAATTACTAAGAAATCAAGAGTTGGTGATATGTTTGGTACTGGATATAAATACAGTGGATGGAATTATTCAGGATTTCTTCCATTCTGTAACAACATCCTCAGTTGGCATTGTTGTGTGATCGAGAGGGAGATGCCCTAAACAATTTCTGTAGACACCTACAGTTTGAAAACATGTTAAACCATCCCATTGACTATCACAAACTTACTTTTGACAGCAGATCAATATTTTGAGCCTATAAAAGCTATCGTCAAAATATTTGGCAAAATGTTTATACCTCAAGTTCATGTGGTTTTTTTTTGCATCAATGTGACTGACCTGCATGGGCAAAGGGAGAAACCTATTTACAAGTGCAAGACTCACCGGAAATAACCACACTTCTGGTTTTCACTATCAGGATGATAAGATCAAAGTTACTACATCAAAGCTTTTTCCCTGTAAAGGAGTATGTCAAATCCAAATTCTTTCTTAATGTAGATGCAAGAAAGAAGATGATATGCTTATTATAATGTCCATTTACTTGAAAAGCATGATGAAGTCTCATTGATGTTGTTGATAGTTCACAAAAGCTTTCATTTACTCTCATTTCAACACATTGCAGCTCGTTTTGTGTGATTAATTTCTCAGCTAAAATTCAGATTTATTTTTTATTTTTTGGTATTCTCTAATATTCTACTGCTATTTATACTTGTCTACCTATGCATACCATATATTATTACATTATTAATCTTGGATTTAAAGATGACTGAGATTTCCTACAAAAGATAAACATAAAATGGAAATCATCAGAGATTAACTCTTGCAAGTGACCTAATTTATCCACATGGAAATCATTCCGTCGTTTAAAATTTCCCTTCAGAAAATTATTTAATTTCAGAATTGGCCTGTGTGAATGTTTTGAGATCAGTTCTGACTTTTTTTTTAAACCAGCTTGTACCAGAAACCTAAAAGTCCTGGTTTAACATGAACTACTCATCAGAATTGACAGCACCTACTTCAGAAGTACCCCTTTAATTTGTTTCCTTTCAGGATTGATGAATTGAAGTTTCCCAAACCAATCTTCATTATTGCGTCTACGGATAGTTAACTTGCTTCATCATAGCAGTGGTCCCAGCAATTAAAACATTCTTTGGTCTCAACATGTAGCATCAAACGATTGGCTCAAGAACGTAAAGGACTTTTACTAGTCCTTTACATATATTCCATTACTAATTTTTTTAAATAATGTTTTTGAAACACCTTGTCGGTATTTGCTTCTCAGACGCAGAGAATGGGAGGGCCCGAATTACACACTATAATTTTTTTAAATCACTACTGCTCTGCAATGTATTTTTTAGATAAAGCTTGCTGCCACAGAGTTGCATCGGACTGACTTCTAATTTAATATTAAAGTCATTGCAGCCAATTCCTAGCCTGTGATATATAAAGTTTAATGGACGCCCCCATAATGAAGCCACAACAGCCAAGATAAATCATGGATTCACTTAAAGAGCTAGGCACGGCAATTCTGCTTTCATTCAATCCTCCAAAAGGCTTTTACAAGTCCTCTTTGCTGTCGTGGGTTCATTCATCCTAAATCCTGTGATCAACAAATGCCCTACCTGTCCCGAGAAACCCAGTGTTATGGACTGACACCTGTAGTTGTCAAGAAGGAAGGTTCCATTTACAACATCTCGCCATTGGTTTTTCCAACGAGTGGCCAACCTGTCCATCAGTCTGCATAACGGTCTCTTGCAGTTAAATGCAGCAGGACTTCCGCGGACCCTGCCCTAGTTTGGTTTTCCTCACATTATTGTTCTCTCCCCATCTCCACGGAAATATCACAACCAACAATACAGTAAACTTAATAACTCACAGGCTAGAAATTGGCAATGGTGGAGGCCCAGGATGGAAAGGTCACTATGGGAATGGGAAGATGAGTTAAAATGGTTAGCAACCTAGAGATCCAGCAAGCCTTGGAGGACAGAGTGCAAGGGTTCGGTGAAATGGTTGCCGAGTCTATGCTAGGTCCCACCAATGTACAGGACACCACATCAGTAACATTAGATACTGTAGGTAAGGTTAGAGGAGGTGCACGAGAACCTCTGGCTAACCTGTAAGAACTGCTGGGGTCCATTGCTGGAAGTGAGAAAGGTGGTACTGTGGTGATACAGCAAACTTTATATATCAAGGGTTAGAAATTGGCTGGAATGTCTTTGATATTAATTTGAAAGTCACTCCGATGCAACTTTGTGGCAGCAAACTTCATCTCAAGAACATATTGCAGAGCAGCAGTGATTAAAAAAAAATTGGATAGTGTGTAACTCGGGCCCTCCCATTCTCTGAGTGAGAAGCAAATATTTTGTAAGAAATACCAAAAAGGTGTTTCAAAAAGATTATTTAAAAAAAATGAACAATGGAACATATGTAAAAAGAAAAGGCACAATGCCTGTTCATCTTCATTCTCTTGTCAATTTAGATTTTGTATAACTTTTTATTTCAGTTGATTAGTATCGTGCTATCATTTGTTACTCTGCTCAATCAGACAGTCCTTGATTAGGTTAAACATAAGTTCCTAAATGCATTTTGCTATTAAGATTGAAATTACCATATCTGTTGACAATGCAATGTTTACTCTTCTCACCTTCACTGTAATGAATCCTTGTAATATTTACAGTGCCATATATAAATCACACATTGATCTCTAAAAACTCTGATTGTCACTATCTTCTTTGCCTCGCCCATGCAATATATGGAAAATGATCCAGACATTCCCAAATTCCGCAAGGGTTATGTTCCTTAAACCCCTTCAAAAGTCAGATTTTACATAACTCAGAATCACCATCCCCATCCCCTGTCCGAAATGGCACAGTGAGAGTTTTAACTGTCTTGGCGGCGTCCAGCTGTGTCTGGGGCACTTTCTGCAGCATGCAGCCTTCTGGGTAAGCAGTGCTGCCATTGCCAGCTTGAGTTCCGTTTCACCATTGGGGAAATTTCTGCGGTGTACAGCATTCTGGATTAGCACTGCCACCATTGCTGGCTTGAGTGGTGCAGCAGTAGAGCTGCTGCCTTACAGCGACAGAAACCCAGGTTCGATCCTGACTACGGATGCTGTCTCTACGGAGTTTGTATGGTCTCCCTGTGACTGCATGGGTTTTTTCCAGGTGTTCCAGCTTCTTCCCTGATTCCAGAAATGTGGAGATTTGTAAGCAAATTGCCCGCAGTGTGTCAAATAGAACTAGTGCGTGGGTGATTGCTGGTCGGCATTGTCTTGGTGGGCTGAAGGGTCAGTTTCCACACTTATTTGTAAGCACCACTGCCACTGCCGGCTTGATTCCAATGTAAAATGATGTAAAGTGATCATAATTGTAGAAATTACAAACTGCCTTGATTGTTCTCTGGACTGAGCACAAAATTGTTTATGCAAGTGCGAGTTTATGTAAGTCACCCATTGCATAAGTCAGAGAATGTCTGATTAAGCAAAATAACCAATTGTTGAACAAATATCCAAAAAGTATAATTTAATGGATGTGGTATAACATACATGCTGGTGGTAAATCCTTTGACATTTTCTAATGTGTTAGTGATAGTTCAACATTTTCAGCATCTCTCTGTTGCACCACAGAGATGGGGAGCACATTGTCCCAGTTCTTCTGAGCAGATGCCGCCACTGATGCTTAGACTTGACTGAGTTTCTCAGGTGAAGTCCAGTGCTAACAGGAGCGTAATCCTGTGGTGATATTTTCTGTGCATGCAGCTTTACTGCCAGCTGTTCCTGTATTGCCTCAGTCGATTCCCCACAGGGTCCAATGGGTCAGTACGAGCCTTAGTACACTCCACAGGTCTCACGTTGGGATATCTGCCTGCTGAGACTGCACCAATACACCAGGCCTGTTGAAAGCAAGAGAAGAAACAGATGGCTGGTGATGGTGGGCCAAGTGAAGATCCATTCTGTAGTAAGAAACACTTCTCTTGTCAAAATAACAACTGTATGATAATATGGCATGAAGTAGAATTAAAATGCAAGTTTAAGGCTACTTAAGGCTAATAAAAGCCTTCTTTTACTGGCAATGCCACTCACTCATGGTCTTCATTTTCAGTTCCCTCAGTTTAACAAATGTATGAATTTTCCTCCAGTCTTAATGCAATTTTATTCATAGCAAACGGCTCTATAGGGCTAGAATATTTTTATTTGGTTGAAAGATCATCCAGGGTTATCCCTTCGGTAACTTTGCTGCTTTCCAGGGGCGCTGTCCTGTGCATGGCTGCCCAGCCAGCAGCTGTCTATCTTTTCATCCTTTTATTTTTATTTTAGTTAGTTAAAGTGTTTTGTTTGGAGGTCTAGACTTTTTTATGTGGGGGGTGGGGGGGGGAAGGGGGAAACTACCTTTCAGGGTCCCTACCTGGTCGGAGAGGCAGCTTTTTAGCTTCGACCCGTCCTCGCGGCCTACCAGCGGGCCTGGAGCGGCGTTTCCTGTCGGGGACCGCCCAGAACCTCGGCTTCGGCGGCGGCACAGCGCTGGTGTGCTATCGCGGAGCGGGCGATGCCTTGCCCGGGTCGCCGCGCTGGAGCTCCGGTGAGCTGAAGATCGCTGAGGAAAACATCGCGGAGCTGCGGGACTGTGGAGCGACCAGCTGCAGGCGGCGGCGCTGAACTTTACACCGGGAGCCTGGGATCTCTAGATGAGATCGCCAGTTGTGGAGCTCCAACCGGCGCGGCCTTGTTGGCTTCGGAAGCCGCGGCCTCCAGTACGGAAGCGGCCGTTCCAGGGTTCCCAAGCCGCTGAGAGGACTCTCCCGACGCCGGAGCAACATCACCCGGCGAGAACGGCCTGGAACATCGGGCCTCCGTAGAGGCAACTGTGGAGGCCTCAATAGGCCCGACAATGGGTGAACTGGGGTTGGGGACTGGACTTTGTGCCTTCCCTCATAATGGGAACCATTGTGGGGGGATGTTCTTTATGTTTGAAACTCTTATTAATGTTATGTCTGTATTCCTTTTTTATGTGCTGCAAAATGGCAAGAAGCATTTCACTTCACTACACCTAGGTGTATGTGAATGTGACCAATAAAATACCTTTGATACCTTTGATACCTTTCAAAATTATCTGCATAATATTTCTAGGATACCTAATGAATTATGTAATTGCTTAGATGTATATTATAAAATTGATTTGGTTACTCACTAACTTTGTTTGCTTCATACTTAGAAATAGTATTTTAATGGAAATATTTCCACCTGGGATTGTGCTCTGTTAGGCAGGATGAATCAAATTGTAAAGCATGTTTTGCACTGATGTGATGGTATTCATTAGATGTAACTGAAAGTATAGGCCAGGTCAAATTATAAGCAGAGAGAAACAGACCATAACTTTAAACCAGTGTACAATCAGTTTGTGCCAACATGATTAGATGGAAATAGACTTGTTGTAGGACATGCTGCATTTGATTTATAATTTCAAGACAAAAATATCAGCACTATCTAGTAACTGACAGTAAGCGAATAGTTGACAATGTTACCCAATATATTCCAGAATATATCTAAATCTGCACTGTAAACTATCCAAACAATAGCATTACGTATTTAGATATTAATGTACATGAGAAACATTATAAATAACCAAGTTTCAGTATAAATAATTTAAGTAAATTTAACTCAATTAATGTTATGCCCAATATTGTGTGAAAAATAACTAACTCTCTTATATCCATAAAGCTGTTTAGTGATATCTTGTCATTTACACCATTGCTGTCTTTGGACCTCGATGTATGCCATTTTTCATAGTGACAGCAGTGACCACATTCTCAAAGCAAAGGATTTCAGGACATCCTGAGGTTGAATAAATATATCAAATTGGAACATGTTTCAGTAGCATGATTCCTATGCCTGCTCCTGTTAATATTGACCAAATTAAATACATTATAAAATGGAGAATCCCTGCATTTCTCAGAATTCCTTAACCTTTGTCAGTGGATAATTACAGGCTGTTGATGGCACCGGCCAGTCTGAGCCTCAGGTTGATATGCAGGATGGTGAAAGATCCAGGTGTTCTCCTCATTTCCCCCTTATTGATAATATGTATTAAAACTCTGCAAATAAACCTAAATGCATTGATATGATTGGATTGCTGCAAAGGAATTGTAAATAATGTAAATAATGTTGCAAGACAGATACCCTGCCGTTTGTTGATTGGCCAGAATGTTAAGCCCTGGCAGAATTGTTTTGTGTTCCAGGGTAAATGTTGCATTATTCAGTTGACTAGCTTCCTTCCAGAAGCTTCTATAAGAAACATTGTTTAAGACTCTTTGTAATTGGGTTGGGGAACTGTCAATAATGTATTGATGTAATTGATATGTTTGGTTGGATTGTAAGGGGACCACCCCTGTGTAGTTCGGCCCCTCAGGGTTCGTGGACCTATTAAAGGTAGGCCCATTTTAGATCCGTCGATCCTCTGGAAGGGCGCTTGGGACTGCATAACATTTTGGGTAGTGTCTTCTTGCACGAGGCTGAAGGGCTTGGCGAGGCAGAGACAAGGATCGAACCCGCGGTGGTTTAGGTATCGTATTGGGGAATTTGTGTTAATTCTAAAAATAAAGATTAGTTGGTCCAGTGTTTGAGTCAGTGTTTTTATTGGTCTAGACTAGGGGGGCAAGCTTTAGGAGCGTATTTACACTCCTGTCAAACAGGGAAAACTCATACTTGCCTTTCGCAGGTCACTGATAAAGGCTATGAGCTGATTTGGGGCAGCACGGTGGCGCAGCGGTAGCATTGCTGGCTTTAGGGCCTGTCCCACTGACACGACTTTTGAGCGACTGTCTTCGACCTTCAAGCTCGCAAGCACTCACCTGAAAAACCTCGAGCTGGATCGACCGTTCGCGATGAAACCGCGAGCCGGAGCAACCATCTGCACACACACACACAAATACATCGCAAAGGTGGGGGCCAGACAAAGCCGGGGAGCGCTGTCTGAAATTCACATCCGCGATGAACAGGAAGGTAAAATACAGCTGGCACAGTTCGATAAGTCCTTTAGACAACGCGGAGAGGGGGTGGGGGGGATAAGGGGAGAAAGGGGGAGAGAGGGGCAGAGAGGGGGAGAGAGGGGGAGAGAAGGGGAGAGAAGGGGGGGGAGAAGGGAGGGGGAGAAGGAGTGGAGACACTTTTAAGAAGCTAGACAACGTTTAATAAAGTTTAGCGGGCATTTAACATTACCGTTCGGTTTACTTACCTTTTTTTTCGCAACAAGCTTTACCTTCGACTACCTTCGATTAACTGCGATTGACATTAACTGATTAACTGCGATTGACCTAAAAATAGCGTTATGGCCTACTACGACCTACCTCGACTGAACCCACGAGTAAAAAAATTTGATTTTTTTCATGGCGACCTTTTTTTACTCGCAGGCCTAGCTGAGGTCTCGAGTACACAGGGAGTACTCTCAAACATGAAGGAGAGTTACAAAGACCTCCTTGGACATCGTGTCGACCATGCTGCGAGTATGAATTGAGGGCAAACTCGTCTGAACTCGCGCATTAAGTCTCCGCAGTGGGACACCCCTTTACAGATGCAATGGATGCATCCTGTTTACCCAACCCTTGAATGATTGACCTAGAGTTATGAGGTCCTGAGCAGGGGTACGTCAACAAACCTCCCAGAAGATCAGAGGAAACCATGCATAAGAGGGACCATCAAGGAAATTGGCGGTGATAACCTCTGTCCGATGGGAGATCAGTGAGACCCTCTCTCACTGCCAACATCTCCCCCCCCCCCTTGTGATGCCAGCTGCTCTCCTGCTCTCTGACCATAATCTGACCCTGACTCACTTCTGAACCCACATGTCTTTCCTCAGCACTTGCCTTTGCCACCATCTTGTCCCATGCAGCTTCCAGCTCCATTTCCAGGCTTCATAGTTGAAGCCCAACCAGGATCTAAGGTACTTACGCTCCTCCCACCACTTCTCACAACAGTTTTCCTTCCACGCAAAGCTGTGTTATCCAGCTTACTCCCCATGACTCCATCAATCTGAAAAAGGGCCTCGGCCACCCTACAATCCACCAATACCCACATGCAAACCCCACCATCTAACCCTCACCCCATTTTGCCTATCAATCCTTGCCTCAACCCTTCTGTCTACAAATCCAGCTTTAGCTCTCTGTATCCTGCATCCTTTTCCAGTGCTTGATCCTTTATTCTCTAATTCCTGTACCTCTACCCCTGAAATCCCAACACACCACCCACTCTAGTGCAACCCAGCCCTACGCTTTGCTAATCCCCATGACAGGTTCTGCCACAGAGGATCGGAAGAACATTCAGCAGGTAAGACTTGAGTCTCATGAGCATCTAAATTTCCCAAGCAGCGAGCCCTGGAACAAATCAAAAATGTGTTGGCCTTCAGTGAACTGACAGTTTAACAGGACGACTAAGCAGGCATCTGTTAATCACTGTGCAATAAACCATATCTTGTCAGGAATTTCAAGGCCACCAGACTTCTTTATGGTTTTGGATGAGTGGTGATAATTTTACGAAAATTCTTTTAATCTAATGAAATGTACTCCATCTGCTCTTTCTTCTAATATTTCTTCTTAATAAATCAACTGCAGGTTGTCACGTGACACAGACAGCTATTTGTTCATCAATCAAAGAGATTCAGCGTACATGGCATTACATGTTGTTTGCCCCAGCTTTGTTCACCTTGAGCTTTCTGTTTCCAGATTCCTTTACATATTGGGTCATGATTCAGCTGAAGTGTAAAAACTGAGCTGGTCCGTGAAACTATTTATTTTTACAGGTAAAAACGTCCCTTAAAAGATTGTGATATATGCAATGGCATTTAGCATGTTCTGATCACCAGACTTACTGATTCTTGATCATCAACTGGTTTGTAATGATTTTGACATACAGACTAACCTATAAATATCATTAACAATGATAAAAACTATACATATCATTGGAGAACCCAAACTAAGTAAAACTAGTCATAAAGTTCGCTTTTATATTCTGAAGAAACAAAAGATAACCTAGAGCAATTCCAAAACTGGAATCCCACCTCTGGCAATTCAAAAACCATCATCTAAATTCCATCGTTAGGTTGCTGACATAATTGCATAGCTGCTATTTTATATTTAATATATACACACAATGGATGACAATGAATTCATTATTACCTCATTTAAAATACAGACATATGCCCAGGGGAAAGTTACAATATATGGAAATAACTGATTAAAATTACTTTATGCCATCTACCTACATGCACTTATGCACTTATGACAGGGGATAGCTCATTCTAATGAACACTTGTCTGATGTCTCAAGCTCAGTTTAATTGTCTGTCTTTCAAATCGCTCGTAATGTCGATCCATTTGCTCACTGATATTTAAGCTGTGATTTGATAGTGGCATACACTGATCATTTGAGCACTATCACTTGTGTAGCTGTCTAAACGCATAATGACATATTGCAATTGACAATTTTCAGCATGTTATATGAATCTGTCTAACTCCATGAATATTATATCTTGGGTATACTGCAGTCGAATGCTATTTAGAAGCAATTCTTTTTTCAAATCTCTATTAACAATAAAAGAAAAGCAAAATCTACCAATCTTCATGCACTATGCGATTTCCCCCCTCAGCATTTAAGAAAAGCTGCCTTTACTATATCTTATAGTGAGCTACAATGCTGAGAGCTATATTCTGCACTTTGTATCTTACCCTTTGCTCTACCTAATATATTTGAGTTTGACTTGATTGTATTTATGTATAGTATTATCTGATCTGAATGGATATGATGCTAAACAAACCTTTTCGTTGTGCCTCGGTTCACATGACAATAATAAACCTAAACCTAAAGAAACACAATTCCTTCTTAATAATACTAAGGTGTATCATGATGCTATTAAAATATGTGATGGGACAAATCAAATTCACCAAGGTAGGATTACCATAATAAACCAATGGCTTCCCCAAGGCTAATGCAGGTTGTTACAAGAATGGAGAACATTTCTTGAGTTTGTTTGACATTAACACATGTCGTGAAAGTGATATTTATGTGTATGGTTTTAAAATTGTCTGTTAGTACAAATTCCTTTTTTTTTTCATGCTCTTTGTTCATTTGCAGCTACTGGTTGCAATTAGTAACCGTATTTCCTCAAAGCCAACTGCTGAATGTAACTGAGAATCAAAGAATAACAAAAATACCTTTGCCTTTAATGTAAGAAGGAACTGCAGATGCTGGTTTAAACCGAAGATAGACACAAACAGTTGGATTAACTCAGCAGGACAGGTAGCATCTCTGGAGAGAAGGAATGGGTGATGTTTTGGGTTGAGACCCTTCTTCAGACCCTTCTTCTTGACCTGATAGGTCACCCATTCCTTCTCTCCAGAGATGTTGCCCGTCCCACTGAGTACGGCGTCCAGACGCTGCGTACGGCGTCCAGACGCTGCGCACGTTCGTCGAGGCGGTGCGTACGGCCTCAATGTGTCTGCGGGCCAACAGGCCGTTGCCGCGCAGAATTTATGGACAGTGTCAGTTTTTCGGAGCCCCGCGCGATGTCGGGACCAGCTCCGCTCAACTCCATACGGCTACGGCGATCGAAGTGGGACCGGCCCCGCGAGGCCATACGGCTCAAGCGACCATGTTAGGTCGCGCTTACTACATGCAGTCACATGCTCGTGGGACAAGCCCTTAACTTGTTCCTGGAGAATAGATTTAGTTTTGTACCATATATCTGAGTTATATCCTGCCTAATTTAATTTATATGAATAGGAATGAGTCGGCACAAAATCAGCCTCCCACTCCATGTCACCTTTCATTGCAAAGTGTGTTAGGTTAAAATTGGCACATCTGTGTGTCTGACCGAAATTATAGCTGGTAAATCAAACTGAGAATGTTTCTGAAAAGTATATATTTTTTGGTTTGGTGAAAATATTTAGATTGAGAGCAATCATCAGTTTTCCAACTTTTAACATCAGGGAGTGATTAAAATCCTCTGCCATAGGTAAAGGAGCACCTTAAAAAAAAAGGTGATTTTTTTTTTCCATCAGCAGTTTGAAGCATAGTGATTGAGTATAAGACGGTGAATTTGATCTGTGGCATTAAAGACTGAATGGGTGACGTATGACACATCAGCGCTTATTTCAACTATCAGTCTGTTGCTGCGAATTTCATTGCTGACAATGATTGCCAGTGAATTGCTGCTGCACACTGACCCCCACACACTGATGACCATGTGGCAGAGAAAATGTGAAATCTGTGACTAGCTCTGAGAATTGTAAGGAGAGAGGCCTGGTGAACAGGAGCTCATGCAGAGCACATTGTGTGCCCAGAAATCAGAACATAGACCACACAATCATGAAATGTGAATGTGGACCCACAGAAAGGAGGCATTGCAAAAATCTTAGTTGGATAGTCCAGATGACTTGGGGAGGATGGTAAAGTTTCATTCTGACGGACATTACTGAGCCAAATACAGGATCTGGAACATGTTGATAATTTCGTAGTCTTCATTACTAACCACTGATCTTTTTTTCCAGAATATTAATTGAATTTAAATTCCACAGCTGTCAATGTGGGATTTGATCTCAACTCGTTGAAGCGCTTTTAGACATTAGGGATACAGCACAGAAACAGGCCCTTCGGCACACCAGGTCCATGCTGACTAGTGATCACCCAGTACCCTAGCACTATCCTACACACAAGCGACAATTTTATCCAAAGCCATTTACCTACAAACCTGCATGACTTTGGAGTGTGGGAGGGAACCGGAGCACCCGGGGAAAACCCATGCAGTCACAGGGAGAACGTACAAACTCCGTACAGACAGCATCTGTAGTCAGGATTGAACCCGGGTCTCTGGTGAGGTAAGGCAGCAACTTTACTGCTGCTCCATTGTGCCAACCCTACTCCTGTTCCAGGAGTAGCCAATGACGGGTGCTCCTTAGGACAATGAGACCTAATTTCCAGGACAATGCCAAGTTGCACGGGGAGAGATGTTGTTCCATGTGTCACTGGGCAAATTCCATTTTGGCAACTTATTGGATAATATCGAAGATGATTTCAATGTCGGCATCAAGTTTATTGCCTGGGACAGGCAGTTGACGATGGAAAGTTGACGTTATTTTGGTGGAGAAATGTGGGTACCTCGGTGATGGATAGTCAATCACCAATGAAAGTTTTCCAGCAGGCTGGTAAATGGGGTAAAGGCAAAGCTGCATGGAACAAGTGTGAGACTGCTTAACTATTGAGGGCAGAGTGCAAAGTCAATTGGAGGACCGCCTGCATTTCTAGCTTCAAATGAGTGGAAAACACATCATGTACACTCCACTCTTGAATAGCAAATAAGGAGCAGTCCAATCTGGAGTCCACAGACGAACCACAAAAACCACCTAAGGTAATTGCACGATGGTACAGCAGTAGAGTTGCTGCCTTACAGCGCCAAAGTTCCTGGCTTCGATTCTAATTACGGGTGCTGTCTGTATGGAGTTTGTACGGTCTCCCCGTGGCTTGCGTGGGTTTTCTCCGAGTGCTCCGGTTTCCTCCCACATTCCAAAGGTGTACAGGTTTGAGGTTTAATTGGCTTGGTAAAATTGTAAATTGTCCCTAGTGTGTGTAGGATAGTGTTAATGTGTGGGATCACTGGTGGCGCAGACTCGGTGGGCGAAAGGGCCTGTTTCAGCGCTGCATCTCTAAACTAAACTAAAACCCGACATCATTTTCTTCTGTTAATGAACAAGAGAAACGCAGGGTTGCTTCCTCTGGGCCCCAAATTCTGGCTCAATCCTCTTGTCACCCCTCCCTCCTAGGCTGGAGTCAATCAGTCTGAAGAAGGGTTTCGGCCCGAAACGTTGCAAGTCTGAAGAAGGGTTTCGGCCCGAAACGTTGCCTATTACCTTCGCACCCGCTGAGTTTCTCCAGCTTTTTTGTGTACCTTCAATCAGTTTACAGTCCTCCCAGTTCACCTACATCTTTCCAGGCTGCCACTGCCACTGATCACAGTCAGCATGTTTAATCCTTGGGTTTCACACTAGCCCCAAGGGAAAACCGACATTGCCAACTTTGAGCCTAATGGAGATGGAAGTTAAATTTTCCCCATTGATACTAATATAAAAATCATATCTTCTTTTTCATCTCGTTAATATGAAGCGTCATCAGCATCAGCAGTCCCTTCATTTGAGAATAATCTTTGTCACAGATTTACACGTAGATATTGTAATGACTCATGAGTCTGATTCTAACCCCCAAACCTCGACATAAAACTCTCTTCATTGATGAGACCAGACGCAGACAACACAACAGCTTTACCGATTACATGCACTCTGTCCACTGTGGTCATCTGGATCTCCCAGTTGTTGGCCATTTTAATTCTGCTTCCCATTCTCACACTGACCTATTAGTCTTTAGTCTCCTTTATTGCCAGGGTAAGGCCAAGTGCAGGCTGGAAGGACAGCACTTCATATTCCATCTGGGTAATCTACAACCTAATGGCATGAACATTGAATTCTCCAATGTGAGGTGAACTGCACCCATTCTGTCCCGTTTTCTCTCCTATCTACTCTGGTCCACTCATACACACCCTTCTTCCCACAATAACCCCAACCTTCGCCTACTCCATCTGCCCAGCACCCACACATTCTTCCCACAGGATCCCCTTGCCTAATCTTCTGCTCACCTCTTCCCCCCCCCCCCCCCCCCCCCCCCCCCCACTGCCTACCCCTTCCACTGTTGTTCTGATCTGTCACAACACCTCCTTATTCAGTTCCACTCTTCACTCTCCTCTCCTATTAGTATCCAGAATCTGCAACCTTTTGTTTTCCACTTACCACTTACCAGAGTATGTTGCTATCTCCTCCCACCCTCCCCCTCCTGACTGTTCCTGGCAAATCAATCTTTCCTCACCTATATCCACCTATTGCTTGCTTGCTCTTATCCCACCACTTCTCCCCACCTGTTCATGCTGCCTACTTCTCCTCTAAACTTTCAGTTTAGATGAAGAATCCTGACCCAAAACATCGACTGCTCAAATCCCTGCACATGTGATGCCTGACCTGCTGAGTTTCTCCTGCAAATCTCCCTTTGCTACAGATCCACCATCTGCAGTGTCTTGTGCCTCCAAGAAATGGTTGTATGCTGGATCCTGTGCAGAATCTCAGAGTTGGTGTTGGTATCTTTGAAAGAAGTGGCTCCCAAAGCTACAGAAAGTGCCTAGTGTTTGTCCCTCAAGGTTTTGTCTTGGTCCCTACAACTGGAAAATCCTCATCCCTTACACCAATTATTTCCCTTTGCCAAATAAATCCTGTCACCTTCCAGATGGATTTTGACCATCCCACCGATGTCACCTTCATACCAACTGATATCACCTTCATATCAACTGATATCACCTTCATATCAACTGATATCACCTTCATATCAACTAATAAGACCTTCATATCAACTGATACGACCTTCATATCAACTGATATGACCTTCATATCAACTGATATCACCTTCATATCAACTAATATGACCTTCATTTCAATTGATATGACCCTCATTTCCTGTTAAATCCTGGAAAAGTATAAAGAACAACATTACAACCTGTATTTGGTGTCCGTTGATTTGACATAGGCTTTTGACTGTCAATTGTGAATACCTGTGGGTGATGGTGATCAGATATTAATGTCCCTGCAAAATGTATTAAAGTTCTAAGGCTTCTTTAAAACCTGGTGACTGCCATTGTTTGCTGTAGATTAACACATATTTGGCTGAGGTGATTTGGAGTACTGTACACTATGAGACATGAAGGTAGGACTTAACATTATCATTTTGTATCAATATTGGCTGTTGTTGCTAATTTGCAGCAGAAGTTATCAGTAATGTGGAGTATTGAACAGTACAGCATGGGGACAGGCTCTTCTACCCATCATATCGGCATCAACCATTATCCCATTCTAAGTATTCCCATCTGCATGCACATGGTCCATAAGCCAATATTTCCTGCCTGTTCATGTCTATCTAAATGACTCAGAAACATTGCATACATATCTGCTTTCATCACATCCAGTGGTGGTATATTTGAGGCACCCACCACTATTTGTGTGAAGCAAAACAACTCACAAATCTTCTTTGAACCTTTTCTCTTAACTTAAATCTATGCACTCTAATATTTAACATTTCCAACCTGGAAAATAATTCAAGTTTGTTTAGTTTGGTTTAGTTTATTATTGTCACGTGTACCAATGTACAGGGAAAACCTTCTGTTTTCATGCTATCCAGTCAAAGAAAATACTTTACATGAATACAATCAAGTCATCCACAGTGCACAGATAAAGGATAAAGGGTACAACATTTAGTGCAACAATATAACATTAAAGTCTGATAAAGTCCAAATATCAATAGATTAAAGGTCTTCAATGAGGTGGATGGGTGGTCAGAACTGCACTCTCACTGATGAGTTGCCTGATAACTGTTGGGAAGAAACTATTCCTGAATCTGGAGCTTTGCATTTTCAAACTTCTCTACCTCCTGCCTGATGGGAGAGGAGAGAAGAGGGAGTGACCAGGGTGAGATTGGTCCTTGATTACGCTGGTTGCCTTGCTGAGGCAGCTGTGAAGTGTAGATGGAGTCAATGGAAGGGAGGCTGGTTTGCATAATGGTCCAACCTTTCCTTGTAGCTTATGCTCTCCAATCCAAGCCGCATCCCAGTAAATCTCTTCTGCACCCTCTCCGAAGCCTCAACAATTTTCCTGTAGTGTGTCAAACAGAAGTGCACACAATACGCCAAATGTGGTCAAATTACATTTTTAAACAACAGTGTGGTCAAATTTAATTTTGCAACATGGCTTCCCAGCTATCATACTCAATGCCTCCACTGTCGAAGGCAAACATGCCATATCCCTTCTTTACTCCCTAAGTACTTGTGTTGCCACTTTGTGATGTACAGAAGGATCTTGGCTTGCACCCTAAGATCCCTCTGTACATCAATGCGCCTAAGTGTCCTTCCACTTACTGTATTATTTCATCTTGCATTTGACCCCCGATAATACAACCCCGCACACTCGCTCACTTTAAATTCGATTTACCATTTCTCTACCTAAACTTCTAACTGATCTATATCTGCTGTCTCCTTGAACAATCTTCCTCACTATTCACAACTTCACCGCTCCTCATGACGTCTACAAATTTATTAATCAAACCACCTAGATTTCCATCTAGATATCACAAACAGGAGAGGGAAAAGGATATTAGACAAGATATTGAATTGATTAAAAAAAGCACCTTCTCAACAATGTGCCTTAATCACAATGTCAGATGGTGTTGAGCTGCATCAGTGCTTTAATTCTCTGACATCTCTCCTTATTTGATGACTTGAGAAATTATACTATATTATGGCCAGTTTGTGCTATGAATCTATATCCCAATCTCATGTCGCAATGTATGCTAACCATTTATCTGGGATAAATCTATGCACGGGTCTCAATAATGAAATGGCAATGTGCCAGGCAGTTGATGGTCATTTGCCAAGCAGCAAACTTTCGTCGTCAAGAAGCAAAGTTAAAACTGTAGTGCAGTATATTTAGAATTCTGATTAAATATGAAGTGATAATTAAGTGAGCTCTGTGGTGCTTCATTATAAGATGAAGGTTTGGGTGTGGAGGGAATTGGAATTTGGTTAGTTTTGAAAAAAAATAGCACCATGAATAAAAAGTGGGAGTTCCTGTTTCACACTTATTTTGCAAAATTATGAAAAGCAAAATTACTTCCTTGACAGAATATTTTTAATCTAATTTAGCTTCCCTGGTCTTTCTAGCCACACATGTAGTGACATGAAATAAGTGAATTATAATTATGTAAATTATAACAATTTTGTAGTTGCTCTCAATGGCCTTTAATTTACTTGATAGCTTTAGAAACTTAGATTGCAATTAATGTAGAATATAATAACATTCAATAACCAATATTAGTAGAAATGTAAACAAAGTCAATAGATATGCACCTCTGTTTTAAATTTTCATTAGCCAGATAAACACTAACAACAATGACAAACTGCCTCATATAATGCATTTACTGTTGCAAAGGCTCCTCTGGCATATGAGTGCTATCATAGAAAATTGGACACACATTCATTCAGGTCCATTTCTTCGATAAGAAAAAAAGTTCTGTGGGGTTCTATGTTGAAGAAAAAGTGAGACAGAGGCCACAATGGTCAGGAAGGGAATGCGGTGGACAGCTTCACTGATAATGGTGAAGTGAATCACATTATTATCATAGAATTATGCAGCATAGAAACAGGCCCTTCCTTCCATCTTGTTTATCAAGTACTTATCTATCAAGTACCTATCTATACTAATTCCATTGCCCTGAGTTAGTTAAGGGCCTGTTCCACTTGGGCGTCATTTGCACGTAATTTACGCGACATCATTTACGCGTCATGCCGCGTGCGTCATGATGCGCACGTGAAGCGCACATGGCGTGCATTACGCGCACATGGTGGTGGTGACGTAGGTAGTGACACGCGGTCGCCCCCTGCGCCCCACGATTTGGGGATTCACGAAATCTTTGCTCGCAAATGACACCCAAGTGGGACAGGCCCTTTAGCCTACTCTACCTTGGTGATTCAAATGCTTATGCAAATGCTTTTTAAATGGTTTTGTTACACAGAGGGCAGTGGGTGCCTGGACTCACAGCCAGGGGTGTGGTGGAAGCAGATATAATAGTGACATTGAAGAGGCTGTTAGATAGGCATGTGGATATGCAATGAATGAATGGATGTGGATCACCTGCAGGCAGAGAATAGTTTTACTTTGCAATGTTTGGCACAGGCGTTGTGGGCCAAACGACCTGTTCCTGCGCTGTACTGTTCCATTTTCTATGTTCAATTTCTCTTCATAACTGAGACGTTCCATTCAAAGACCAGTTAAAACACCAGGTGAAACTATAGAGACCTCACTGGGTAGTCTTTATATTGGATACAGTTACAAATAGCCTTAAAGGTGATACTACACTTTGAACACATAACTCTTTCTCTAATCCAGGTTTGAATAGAGGGGTTAACCAATTTGAAAATATTGGATTAGCAGCTCCATTAAATTAGTAGAGAGAAGTTTCAGACAAACCTGCTGAGTATTCATGCATCATTATCACATGGCATAGTTTAAGGAGATGCAACGCATTTCATTACACTCCATCTTGCAGTGATGCTGAAACTGCTTGACAAAACATTTAAACCTGATATACTGGTGCTGATGCTGATCACTTTGACCAGATGGATCAGAAATAGGAAAGACTAATGTTTAAAGTTAGGCCCACCTTTCAAACGTGGTGCAAATTACTCAATCTTGAAAATATCAATTTTAAAATTACTCTTTATTGGAAAATTAACCCAGGCTTCCTTTACACCCACAAATGTTACTTATTTGTGTGTAAATTTATGATGTGAATTTCATGACTAGCATATATATCATGTTGACGGTTCTCGGCACTTGCACTGATATATGATATCAGAAGCCAAATGGGTTTTAATTTTGTTCTCTGAAGATTGAAAGTGACAGTGAGGAATATTTTATGTCATGTGTTAGCTCATCATTCCATGCCTCTAGCCCGAGGGTGTAATAAAGTCTTCAATAAAATTTAATAAATTATAATTTTTTACGACGAGCAAATAAGTTTAAACATAATATGCCTGAGTATATAGGCCTAGCAAATAAGTTTAATATAATCTTTTCCATTTTGTTGTACTGAGCAATATTAGCATTTCTTTTAGTCTGCATACATCCAAGTATAGTTCTAAAGGAACAACACTAGATATTCCATTGTTGCCGGTGCTTCCATTGTAGTATTTGGCTTTTTTGATCCAGAATTTTTCAAAAGACAAATAACAGCCAACAATGTCAAAAACAACAGTATTTAAATTTCCCATATAATAGCTTTCTTCTTTCTTTGAACATATCAACATTTTACCAATTACCCCTTTGTTTTAACTGTTTGAGGTAAAATGTGTACTTTCAATACATTTGGTTCCCCCTTTATTTCAATGCATCAGATCTGGACATCACTTACAGTATACAGTATATAGTCATATAGTCACAACATTGAAACAGGCCCTTTGGCCAGGCTTATCCATGCTGACCAAAGTGCCCCATGTACACTTGTCCCACCTGCCAATGTTTAGCCAATATCCCTCTAAACCTTTCCTATCCATAAATCTGTTCAAATATCTTTAATATGTTGTTATAGTTTCTGCCTCAACTACCTCCTCTGGTAAGTCATTCCATATACCCGCCACTCTCCGGAAGTGGCGGCGCTGGTGAACGGCTGCGGCTCGCCTGCAGTCCGTTTGTTTTTACTTTTTTGTGTTGTTTTTTTCGTTTTGTCCAGCTAAGTTTTTGTTTTTTTTAGGTTGTGTTTATGTGGGGGGGGGGGGGGGGGGGATTTAAACAGGGCTTGCTGTCTCTCCCTTCGGGGGAATGCGGCTTTTTTGTCGTATCCCCCTTCTTTACCTTCGTCTGCGCTGAGGCCTAATGGCGGAGCTGGCGACCTCGAGGCTCCGGAGGCAGCCTGCCAGGACTCGCCCTGGGCTCGCTCCCGTGAGGGCGGCCCAGCTCGGGGCTGGAACGGCACTCCCGTGAGGGGCTGTGACGCTCCCGTGTGGGCGGCCCAGCCCGAGGGAAACGGCGCTCCCGTCGGGGCGGCCCAGCTTGAGGGCAACGGCGCTCCCGTGAGGGGCTGAGACGCTCCCGTGAGGGCGGCCCAGCTCGAGGGTGGAACGGCGCTCCCGTCGGGGCGGCCCAGCTTGAGGGCAATGATGCTCCCGTGAGGGCGGCCTGGCGCGGGGCTGAGACGCTCACATGAGGGCGACCCAGCTCGGGGCTGGAACGGCTGAGACGGCGTTCTGGCGGCGGCGGCCTGAATCCGGGGTTCGGCCGCGGGCCAGTGGACGACGTCGTCAACAGCTGCGTCCGCTGGACTGGAGGGCGGCAGCTTCGACCACCCCTGGGCCGCGGTGTTTAAACCGGGCCCGTTCGCGGAGCTCGGTGAGCCGCGGGACTGATTTGCCATCGCCCGGTGGGGCATCGCCTCAGCGCAGAGGGAGAAGAGGAGGGAAGAGACTGCAGCCCTAAGATTTTTGTCTCCATCACAGTGAGGAGGTGCTTGGTGGACTCACTGTGGTGGATGTTAATTTGTGTTCACTGTCTGTTCTGTTGTCTATTATTATATTATTGTATGCATGACTGCAGGCACGAAATTTCGTTCAGACTGAAAGGTCTGAATAACAATAAAGGAAATTAAATTCAATTAAATTCAACTCTCTGTGTGAAAAAAGTTGCCCCTCAGATTCCTCTTAAATCTTTCCCCTCTCACCTTGACCCTTTGTCGTCTGGTTCTTGATTTCCCCTTGTCTAAGTAAATTACTCTGTCTACCCTATCTAATTCCCTTATGATCTTACCCACCTCTATAAGATCACCTCTCATTGTTCAAGAAGGAACTACAGATGCTGGAAAATCGAAGGTAGACAAAATTGCTGGAGAAACACAGCGGGTGCGGCAGCATCTATGGAGCGAAGGAAATAGGCAACGTTTCGGGCCAAAACCCTCTGAAGTCTGAAGAAGGGTTTCGGCCTGAAACGTTGCCTATTTCCTTCGCTCCATAGATGCTGCCTCACCCGCTGAGTTTCTCCAGCAATTTTGTCTACCTTCACCTCTCATTGTCCTGAGGTTCACAGAATACAGTCAGACCTTTGAGTTCTAGCAAAACCTTTATAAATCTTTGCTGCACTTTTTCCAGCTTAACAACATCTTTCCTATAGCAGAATGACCCAACCTGAACAGAATAGTCCAACTGTGGCCTCACCAGCACCTTGTACAGCTGTAACATAACATCCCAACCTCCATACTCAAAACTCTTGATTGATGAAGGCCAATGTGTCAAAAGCCTGCTTGACCGCTCTATCTATTTGTGCCAATACTTTCAAGGAACTAAATACTTGCACTCCTAGATTTCTCTGCTTTACAACATTCCCCAAAGTCCTGCCATTTACTGTGAAGGTCCTGCCCTGGTTAGACTTCTCAAAATGCGACACCTCACATTTATCTGCATTAAACCATTCCTCTGCCTACCTGTCCAACTGTTCAAGATCCTGCTGTAACCTTTGATAACTACATTCGCTATCTGCAATACCACACACGTTAGTGTCATTGTAAAACTTCCTAATCATTCCTTGTATGTTCTCACCCAAATCATTGAGATAAACCACAAACAGCAATGGGCCTAGTACCGATCCTGAGGAACACAAGTAGTCATAGGACTCCAGTCCAAAAAACAACCTTCCACAACCACCCTCTGCTTCCTTCCATGAAGCCAATTTTCTATTAGCTCTCTTTGGACCCCTTATGATCTAACCTTCCGGAGCAGCCTACTATGCGAAACCTTGCCCAATGCCTTGCTGTAACCATATATACAACATCTACAGCTCTGCCCTCATCAACCATGTTGGTTACATCTGCAAAAAACTCAATCAGATTCATGGGATACAATCTCGCAACATAAAATACCATGCTGACTATGCTTAATCAGCCGTTGTCCATCTAAATGTGTGTATGTCTTATCACTCACAATGCTGTCTAGTATCTTTCTGACCACATATGTTGGACTTCCTATAGTACCCAGGCATTTCCTCTCAGCCCTTCTCAAATAAAGGCAAACATTTACCACCCTCCAGTCATGCGGCAACTCACCCATATTTAATGATGACATAAATCTCAGCCAGGGCACCGACAATTTCCTCTCTAGCTTGCCACTGTGTCCTCGGATATATATGATCAGGTACAGAGATTTGTCTCCCTTCATACAGGTTAAGATGTTCAGCACCTCCTTGACCACAATGCTTATTGCCCTCAAGATACTTCCATTGACTGCCTGAAATTCCCCAGTCCTCATGTCTTTCTCCATGGTAAAGACTGAGGAGAAATACTCATTGAGGATCTTGCCCATCTCCTGTGGCTCCACACAGAGATGACTGCTTTGATTCCCAAGGGGACGCTAGTTACCCTTTTTCCCTTAATGTAGTAATAAAAATCTCTTTGGTTTATTCTTAATATCCTTATCCTGCCCTCTTTTTGCCTTCCTGATTTCCTTCTTTAGCGTCCTCCTCAGTTCCCAGAATTCCTCCAGGGATACACTTGATCCCAGCTGTCTATACCTGTTCCATGCCTCCTTCTTATTCTTGAACAGAGCCTCAACTTCTCTTGTCATTCAAGCTTTCTGACCCCTTGACCTTCAATGTAACAGGAACATGCATGCCCTGAACTCTTGTTAGCACACTTAAAAAGCATCCCACTTTCCTGACATTCCTTTTCCAGTGAACAACATGCTCCAATCAACTTGAGTGAGTTGCTGTCTAATGCCGTCAAAGTTGCAGGAATTTAGACTTTTAACTCTAAATAATCGATCAACATTTATTGGCCATCCCTAATTACCCATGAATATGATGATAAATTGGGGTCTTGAACAACTGCAGTCAATCAGGTGAAGGTAGTCCCACAGTATTGTTGTGTAAGGTATTCCATGCTTTAGACTGCCCCTTTTGCTGTTTAGGCAAGGCAATGAACGGGAATGAAATTTAGCTTTGTAAATATTAATATATATGTGTATACTATTTGTAGTATGCTATTTTGACAGAGGTATTAATACTCGAGGGAGGAATTTAAATGTTATCACCAGAACCAAGCACAAGAAAATAACATTTTCTGGTTGTGCTCATCTCCATGAATGAACCAAATGTACAGATGCCAGTCTAACTGGTGCCTGATGTGGCTGGTGGCTCATTGCAAACAGGAGTGATGAAAGACAATTTTCTCTCCACTTAGATTACACAGAGCAGCATATCATACGCTGTTTGGTGATGCTGCACGTGCGTAGCAATCTCCACATGATGGTGCATTGCATGCACTGAAAAGTTGCAACCTGTGCAAAGGTGCATGCACATAGTATTCAGCAACTATATTAGCCTGGAGGTTTCCACATTGATCCGAAAATGGCCTCCATGGCCAAAAGGTTTAAACTGTGTTAATCTGAACTCATTTGATTCTGAAAGATAAAGTTGGTTATCCAATGATGTCCTACCTTGTCGTTTTGTTTGCCTTTAAGTGTGTTTTTTAATGACCCCAATTTAAAAATATGTTGAAGTCCAGATGACATATTCACAATTAAACACTTCAATCTTAGTGCCCACCTTTTGTGAATGGCCTCATCTACTAAACATGTAGGAAATAAAATGCAGTCAAACACAATGCACAATGGATAACAGCTAGTAGCTATTTTAACACAGTCTCTGTGGCTTTGCTCTAATTACAAGGTTAAAACTTGGTCAAAAACCTGACTGATTATAACAGTCCATCTGTTAGTTTGTATATATAGGTTTATACCTGTTATCAAAGATAGGTCATTTAAACATTTTAAACAGAGATTCTGATGTTAAACTGCCAATACCTATCAAGTAATATTGTTTGCAATTGTTACTTGTCACAGCATTGAAAGCTGTAGAGAGATGTTGGAGCAGCGTACATGAGGTGCACAGTCGGCAACTAATTTAGGATGGGAGATGATATCATCCTGCTTCGTGGTAGACCATGACCATCATCAATCAATGATCAAACATCTGCTTGGCAGGGCGACAAACAAAAAACAGCTGGGATAAACTTTTCCAAACTGGAAAAAAAAAGTTTTCTAGTTGGAACTTGGGAAGATTTTAGAAAGCAGCTAAATATTCTGAAATATATATTATAAACTCTCTTTCCTTATAAATAAATACATATAGCATTTTCTTAAAATTAAGTGTATAATCACCCATACAAGTAGAGTTTCTTACGTTCAATTATCTTGGATGGTTTGATTTATAACACATTATGCAATACCTGCATTTGACCGCTCACAATTTAGATTAGATATTCGAGGCTTTTGCACACTTATATATCTTCAGCCTTTGTTACCGGCAGCACAGTCATTAATGCTGCTGTGGACAACTCGGACCTTACCTCAGCAGTTGAGTTTGCTCATTCTCTGGTTTCCTCCCACAATGCAAAGACATGCTGGCAGGTTAGTTGGCTACTGTAAATTACCCCCAGTGTGGGTGTGTGGCAGGTGAATCGGGGGAGTTGACAGGCGATGAGACAGAATGTGATTGATGGGAATGTTCTGAGGCGCTGCATAGACTCGACAAACCAAATTGTTTCCTTACATTTATTAAAAATGTAAGACAGTTGTTTGGTTGAGAGGGAACTTTATATAAATTATTAGATTAATTTTATTTCATAGCAAATTAAAACAACAAGCAACAGTTTTGATCAAGTTCATTAACATAGAATATAGAACATAGTACAGCAAAGGGACAGGCTACTAAGTTAAACTAATCTCCTCTGCCCGCAAGTGATCCATATCCCTCCACTCAGTTGAGTTGGCTAGATTTTCCTTCCCATGAGCATGCAGGTGTATCTTTTTGACTTGGGTGGCTGATTTAGGCCACATTTGGAGTTTTCTGTGCAGTTCTGGTCACCCCATTACAGAGAGGATATGGAGGCTTTGGTGAAGGTGCAGAAGACGTTTACTAGAATGATGCTTTGGATTAGAAGGTATTAGCTATAAGGAGAGGTTAGATAAACTTGAATTGTTTTCTCTGGAGCTGTAGTTTGAGTGGAGGCCTGAAAGACATATATACAATTATGAGAGGAATAAATACAGCAGACAGTCAAAAACTTTTTCCCAGGGAGGAAATGTTGTAGACTATTGGGCATAGCTTTAAGGTGAGTGGGGAAAAGTTTAAAGGAGATTTGTGCGACGTTTTTTACAGAGAATAGCGGGTGCTGAAATGCGCTGCCAGGGATGATGGTGGAGGTAGATTCTATAGTTGGGTTTAAAAGGCTTTTGGAAATGTGCATGGAAATCCAGGGATATGGATCATGTGCAGGTGGAGGAAAATAGTTGAAACTGGCATCATGCTTGGCACAGACATTGTGGGCAAAGATCCTGTTCTTGTGGTGTATTGTTCGATGTGTGTGAAAGAACTGCAGATGCTGGTTTAAATTGAAGATAGACACAAAATGCTGGAGTAACTCAGCAGGACAGGCAGCATCTCTGGAGAGAAGGAGTGGGTGACGTTTCGGGACCCCTTGAAGAAGGGTCTCAACCTGAAACATCACCCATTCCTTCTCTCCAGAGATGCTGCCTGTCCCGCTGAGTTATTCCAACATTTTGTGTGTATTGTTCTATGTTCTATGTAGTCTGATATTGACTGGTGTGGACTGTATATGCAGCAGCCCTATTCTTGGCTTGTTTAAGTTTCTGCCACTGAAAACTTGGTAGTGAGTACATTTTCAGATAAAATTGGCATGGCTTCTATTAATTATCGAAACCAACTATTTTCCTCCTCAAGTGCATAATGAAACAGTCGTAGTTGATCATTATCATTAACATAAAATCTCAGGCTTAAAACAAAATTATATGGTTGTTTAAATATATAACCTGATATAAATCTTGTCCCAAAAACTTCCCTGAAGAAATTAATTCCATAGCATAGTAGATAGTAAAGCACAACCTACCCTCCAAAGGCTGGTCAAATAACAACAGAAGAGACACAAAATGCTGGAGTATCAAGCATTCATCAACAAGCACGCAAATACCACGTCCTTGAAAACTGTGACTGTGGAGAAGGAGAAAGTAATCTGGCATTCTGTGGAGGATGTGAGTAGTCTTATTGCAGTCCAGTCCATTGACCACATGCAGATCCAAGCCACCCTTTTTTACTGGTTGAAAACAAAGGTAATCCAGTCCATTTTCTGCTTACATTTTAGTATGCATTGGTTTATTTTGTTTGAAATCATGAAGCTAGGGGTTTAGAAAAGACAAATGTTTCAATCTTTTTCTCATTCCTGTTTAACAGCAGGAAAAATGTTCCCAATGTTGGGCGAGTCCAGAACCAGGGGCCACAGTCTTAGAATAAAGGGGAGGTCATTTAAGACTGAGGTGAGACATTTTTTTTTCACCCAGAGAGTTGTGAATTTATGGAATTCCCTGCCACAGAGGGCAGTGGAGGCCAGGTCACTGGATGGATTTAAGAGACAGTTAGATAGAGCTCTAGGGGCTAGTGGAGGCAAGGGATATGGGGGGGAAAGCAGGCACAGGTTATTGATAGGGGACGATCAGCCATGATCACAATGAATGGCGGTGCTGGCTCGAAGGGCCGAATGGCCTCCTCCTGCACCTATTTTCTATGTTTCTATGTTTCCATGTAACACTTAAATGAAATCACAAAGTTAATGAGCAGCAGCAATAACATATAAATCATTAGGAAATTAAAACTTCAAGGTGGAGAAAGTTAGCACCAGGCAAGTGTAAGATTATTGGATGCTGATTGTTCTAAACTCTCACAGATTTGGTTCCAATTGGAACTGAAAGCACAGAGACAAGTGCAGTACAATCAATACTCCTCCACAATTTTTGTTTTGATGACCAGTGGTGAACATCTCCATCTGCGTCTGGCATTGGATGTTCCTGGGTTTTCACCTACTTGAATTACTTAGATAAAAGCTTAATAGACAATAGACAATACGTGCAGGCATAGGCCATTCGGCCCTTCGAGCCAGCACCGCCATTCAATGTGATCATGGCTGATCATCCCCAATCAGTACCCTGTTCCTGCCTTATCCCCATGTCCACTGACTCCGCTATTTTTAAGAGCCCTATCTAGCTCTCTCTTGAAAGCATCCAGAGAACTTGCCTCCACCGCCCCCTGAGGCAGAGAATTCCACAGACTCATCACTCTCTGTGAGAAAAAGTGTTTCTTCGTCTCCGTTTTAAATGGCTTACTCCTTATTCTTAAACTGTGGCCCCTGGTTCTGGACTCCCCCAACATCGGGAACATGTTTCCTGCCTCTAGCGTGTCCAAACCCTTAACAATCTTATATGTTTAATGGAGGTGAGTGAGTCTGGTAAGTATGTGATTCACAATGTGGTGATGTCTGACAGTATTTTATCTGCCAAATTTAAATTATTTTTTCAGAATAAATCTCTCCGTAAGTATTTATGTAACATCTCATCACGTCATATAATATAGTCAACAAAATATCTTTTGCTTCAATGCAATGTTCTTCCTACTCTCTATGTTCATTATCTGTTAATCAACGAGGAATTTCCTGATATACAATGGTCTCACTTGAAACTGATGCTGCCAGTATTTTTTAGTTTGTTTATATCAGATGTAATCAGGTTAACACCAAGAATCGTATCGATATTCTAATGCATACCCTTTCACCATTTGAATGCATCTCTACAAATGAATAAATTCATAGTGGTACAATGATGGTAAGTATTCAGGATGTCATCCATATGGCCAACCAAGATAGATAGCACCTGATATCACTTTCATCTAACAATTTCAATCTGCTCAGGAAATATTGTCAAGGTGACTTTAGCATTTGCTTGTTTGCATGCAGCAGTTATTTCTACCAATAATGCCTACAGAGATCTCAGAGGTGATATCACAGAGATTTCAGCAAGCATTTGTGGCCAAGCAATTCATGAGTCAGCGAATGACATAAAATTCCCTTCAGTAAACAACATTCAATAACCAGAGAGACTTTAACAATAATGCTGTGAATTTCTACTGCTTTTATTTATGTTTGGCTTTTATTCCAGATTAATTTAATTAAATGAACGGAGATCTATAGCTGGCTTGGTGGGATTTGAACTCATGCCTTGAGATTTGTAGCTCTGTCCTTTACATTAGTGTTCTAATAACATGGCCATTGTGTTATCGAATTCCTAATACAACTTTGACAACTGCCTCCAATTTGTATCCAGGTTGGCAATTGCATACCAGATGAAAACTCTATTGAATTTAATATCTGTTTCTACCTAAAGTGCATAGGGACGTTGGTGAACACATTCATGCTGATTTACTCTAAACTATGAGATACTCATTCATTTATCTTGAGAGTGATTATTACCAACATCAAAGTGATGCCAAAGTGTAAAAGTTATTTGTTATTAATATTAAAAGATGTTTAATTATTAACTAAAATGCGAAATTTAGTTATTACACCTATGTCATATGTTTTCAAAAGCGAGCAGAGCCAGATAGCACAAAGATCTCATCCAATGATCAAGAAGAAATATAAACTGCAATATTAATTTTCTTTTTTACAGTTCGAAGACATGCAAATTCAATAAGCTTTGATTGTTAAACAGGGACATCCACAAGTAAAGTATACAGCTATTCATAAACTAGCCTGATAATCTGCAGATCTAATAATAGGAAAACTTTTTTTTGCCTTTAACGCTGCAGGTCTCGAAAAAATTCTCATAATCAGACTTTAAATCCATAAATATTATCTCCCATTAGTTAATGGAATCATAGTGACCCAAACGCAGCACATTGATTGATGCCTCCGTGATGGATTTCTGAAAGGCACGTGCACATAAAAGTTGTTGGCTTCAATCACTTGAAGTGCTGAGTAGAATGAGTTTCCATATCATGCAGCAGTGTTATGATCAGGTTGAACCCAGGAGCACCCACTGAGTGCTTGTGGTGGCATCTGGGGATTAGGAGATTTGGGAAATTCAGACGATAATTCTAAAATTGGATTGGAAGGTAGAAGTGAAGTTGCCATTCATATTCCAGATGAATAATAGCCAATAACAGCTTCAAACAATTATTGATATAAGATCAATCCTACTGGTCGATCAAACTTAGAATCATAGAGTCACACAGCATTGGCACAGGGTGGTGCCGCGAGCCGGCAGCTTCGCCTGCAGCTGTTCGACCTTTAACATTTTTTTGTTTTTAGTCTAAAAGTGTGTTTTAGTGTATTTTAGTGTGGGGGGGGGGGGTGAGGGCGGGGAAGGTGGAAACTGTTTTTAGTCACTTACCTAGGTGGAAGGCGACTTTTCTCCTTGTTGCATTTTCGCCCTCCCTCGCGGCCTAACAGCTTGGATTGGTGCGGCCTCTTCCGGAGTCGGGCCCAGAGGTTCAGCAGCGGGCGCAGCACGGACTTTCCATTGGGGTGTCTGGGGTTCCTCGCTGGGGATCGCCGGAGAAGAGCTCCAACCGTTGGCCTGCGGCCTATAACATCGTGAAGCCGCGGTCTCCGGTAGGAAGCGGCCGATTCGGGACCTCCAAGCCGCGGAGTGTCCATCCGTCCCGACGTCGGAGTTTCAAGCGTCCCGACGAGAGAGCCTGTACATCAGGCTGTCCATAGCGGCGACTACGGAGGGTTCATGGTCCCGACCACGGATGAACAAAGGAGGAGGACTGACTGAACTTTATTACCTTCCACCACAGTGAAGAATGTTGATTCCACTGTGTAGGATGTTCATGTTATATTCTATTGTGTATCATGCTCTTTTTGATTGTGTGGCTGCATGGTAAATCAAATTCTACTGTAGCTTAATTGGTGCATGAGGCAATAAATGTGAACTTGAACTTGAAACAGGCCCTTTGGCTCAGCTTTCCCATGCCAACCAACATGTCCCATTTACATGAGTCCCATCTCTCTGTGTTTAGCCCATATTCTTCTAAACCTTTCCTATCCATATACCTGTCTAAATGTAATTTAGATGTTGTGATATGATTTACCTCAACTACCTCCTCTGGTGGCTTGTTCTATATACCCACCACCCTTTGTGTAAGTTGCATGCCAGGCTCCTATTAAATCTTTCCCGCCTCACCTTAAATCTATGTCCTCTGGTTCTTGATTCAGATACTCTGGGTAAAAAACAGCTAAAAGTGTATGTGGAGAGGATGTTTCCACTAGTGATAGAGTCTAGAACCAGAGGGTATAGCCTCAGAATAAAAGGACGTACATTTAGAAAGGAGATGAGGAGGAATTTCTTTAGTCAGAGGGTGGTGAATCTGTGAAATACATTGCCACAGATGGCCAAGTCATTTGGTGTTTTTAAGGCGGAGATAGACAGATACTTGTTTGATAGGGGTATCAGGGGTTGTGGGAAGAAAGCAGGAGAATTGGATTGAGAAGGAAAGATTGATCAGCTATGATTGAATGGTGTAGATTCGAAGGATCGAATGGCCTACTGTTCCTATGACTTTTGAACTTCTAACTGTGCATTTACCCTATCTAATTCCCTCATGATCTTATGCACCTCTATGAAATCACCCCTCATCCTCCTGTGCTTCAGGGAATAAAGTCTTAGCCTGCTCAACCTCTCACTTAGGCCCTCGAGTCCTGGCAACATCCTCGTTAATCTTCTCTGAACACTTTCCAGCTTGACAACAGCCTTTCTATAACATGGTGCCCCAAACTGAACACAATACTCCAAATGTGGCCTCGTCAATGTATTGTACAACTGTAACATAATACAACCTCCCAACTTCTATTCTCAATACTCTGATTGATGAAGGCCAATGAGTCGAAAGACTTCTTGACTTCCCTTTCTACATGTGACGTCACTTTCAAGTAACTATGTGCCTGCGCTCTGAGATCCCTCTGCTCTACAGCACTCCCCAGAGCACCTACAATTCATATATTTTATTCTGGACAAGGATGTGCCTTCCAATCCCTCCATTCTTCAGCTGCTTCCTCTGCAGGCTCTGCTGCTGTCCTCCACTGGTATTAGCAGAGTTACTGCCACTGTTTGAACCTTCCACGGAATGGAACAGGCAGTTAGCAGCTTCTCGCGGCTTTATCTTGCTTAGATGAGTTTATTGATATTTTGATCAGTTTCATGTTAATCTAAGAAAACAACCATGAATTATCACTATAATTAATCGTGACAAATTGCACTTGTAGCACATTGAACATAATAGTCTTATATGTGATTTTAAATTAAACTGGCAGTCAGAATTAATGTTTGCATCTCATGCACAGTGGAAAATGTGCTCTAAATGGTAGTAATTACTACCAATTGTCACAGGAAAATAATCATGTTGTTGTTACTGGTAAGAGGTCCAAATCGGTTCAAGTTCCTTTATGCCATGTACGATGGGCCAATATAATTCCACACCTGGATTTTTTTGGAGGCATTTATTTCCAAAAACTGTAGATGAATGGAAAATATGCCATGATAGGAAAGCAGTGAATTCTACTCCCTTCTTGACCTGCAGGAACTAGGACGAGAAATTTATAGTGAGGGAAGAGCAAATTGAATTGGATTCACAGATGGATAATGACAGGTCAAAGGAGCCAAGAAGTAGATTTGTGGACCTTTTGACCCACTGTCAGCTAATAATTTTTTTCAAATATACACGCTTTCAATGATGGGCTACAACATTCCTTTTAAAAACAGGGTTAGTTCTTCGGACACCGCTAAACCAATGCTGGAAGGGTCATTTTAACCTATTAAGTTTTAAAATGAAATAGTTCCCATGAGAATGTGTGAAATGCCTTAATCCATTCAGATATTTACCCTCGGAGCTGCTCTAGAGGGCTCAAAGAATAGGTGCAGGATCAATCTTTCCGCTGACTAGGGTGTTGAGAACCAGGGGATCACAATCTCAAGGGCGGCACAGTGGCACAGACGGTAGAGCTGCTACCTCACAGTGCCAGAGGCCTGGTTCAATCAAGACCTTGGGTGCTGTCTGTGTGGAGTTTGCCTATTCTCCCCGTGTCTGCATGGGTTTCCTTCAGGTGCTCTGATTTCCTCCCACACCCCAAAGAGTATGTAGGTTTGTATGCTCTTTTATTGGCTTTAGTATCCAGGGAGGCGTTAAATTGTCCTTAGTATCTAGGGAGGCGATGGTAAAGTGGGATAACCTAGAACTCGTGTGAAAGGGTGATCGATGGTCAACGTGGACTCTGTGGGCCAGAGGGTCTGTTTCCATGAAAAATCATTCAATTAAGGATGCTGTGAAACCAGTCATTGAACAGATTTCAAGACAGTGACATTTTTTAAATTTATTGCAGAATCATGAGGGATGAGTTTAATGTAGGAAAGTGGTCATAAGTAAAAAAATATTAGTCCTGATCTGATTGAATGGCAGGTAGACAAAAATGCAGGAGAAACTCAGCGGGTGAGGCAGCATCTGTGGAGCGAAGGAAATAGGCAACGTTTCGGGTCGAGACCCTTCTTCAGACTGATGTGAGGGTGGGGGGGGCGGGAAGTAGAAAGGAAGAGGCGGAGACAGTGGGCTGAGGGAGTGCTGAGAAGCGGAGGAGGAAAAAGCAGGGACCACCTGAAATTAGAGAAGTCAATGTTCATACCGCTGGGGTGTAAACTGCACAAGCAGAATATGAGGTGGTGCTCCTCCAATTAACAGTGGTCCTCACTGGCCATGGAGGGGGCCCAGGACAGAAAGGTCAGATTCGGAATGGGAGGGGGAGTTGAAGTGCTGAGCCACCGGGAGATCAGGTTGGTTAGTGCGAACTGAGTGGAGGTATTGGGCGAAGTGATCGCCAAGCCTGCGCTTGGTCTCACCGATGTAAAGCAGCTAACACCTAGAGCAGCGGATGCAATAGATGAGGTTGGAGGAGGTGCAGGTGAACCTCTGCCGCACTTGGAAAGACTGCTTGGGTCCTTGAATGGAGTCAAGGGTGGAGGTAATGCGATAAGTATAAGATAAGTATAAGTTGCAAGGAAAAGTGCCAGGAGAGGGGGTGGTTTGGGTGGGAAGGGATGAATTGACCAGGGAGTTACGGAGGGAGCGGTCTCTGTGGAAAGCAGACAAGGGAGGAGATGGGAAGATGTGGCCGGTGGTGAGATCCCGTTGGAGGTGGCGAAAAAGTTGGAGGATTATTTGTTGTATGTGACGGCTGGTAGGGTGGAAGGTGAGGACAAGGGGGACTCTGCCCTTGTTACGAGTGGGGGGATGGGGAGTGAGAGCAGAGTTATGGGGTATAGAAGAGACCCTGGTGAGAGCCTCATCTATAGTAGAAGAGGGGAACCCCGTTCCCTGAAGAATGAGGACATCTCCGATGCCCTGGTGTGGAACACCTCATCCTGGGTGCAGATGCTGCGTAGACAGAGGAATTGGGAGTAGGGGATGGAGTCCTTACAGGAAGCAGAGTGGGAAGAAGTCTAGTCCAGATAGCCATGGGAGTCAGTGGTTTTATAGTGGATGTCAGTAGTCTATCACCTGCGATGGAGATAGTGAGGTCGAGAAATGGTAGGGAAATGTCGGAAATGGTCCAGGTGTATTTGACTGCCGGATGGAAGTTAGTGGTGAAATGGATGAAGTCAGTGAGTTGTGTGTGGCTGCAGGAGGTAGCACCAATGCAGTCGTCGATGTAGCGGAGGTAGAGGTCAGGGATGGGGCCCTGGTACGTATTGAACAAGGATTGTTCAACGTACCCTACAAAGAGGCAGGCATAGCTAGGGCCCATGCGCATGCCCATAGCTACGCCTTAATCATGCTTGTCCCAATTTAGTTAATCCTTCATGATTTTGACAATTCCTTTTAAATCTCATTTTAGTCTTCTTGATGAGGGAATCAGCTCTAACCTCTTTCACACTGATGCATAAGCCTTTTGATAAGTCTGCTCTGGCCCCACTTTAAGGCATACGCATTCTTCCTGAAACATGGTATCTGGAATTCACAACGATACCTCAGCTCAGGTCAAATCTGTGATTTACAAAGATTCAATATAGTTTTCTCACTTTTAGTACTCTTGAACTAAACCCATGGATCTCTCATGTTTTTTTTATTTAATTGGCTTCTCATCTCATCTCATCCTACCATATTCTTTCTTATCCTCTATCCTGTGGTAGTCTTTGTGACTCATAGAGAATGATGGGCTGGTTAGCATGTGCCAGGCCAATGCATGGTGAACTGCTGAAAAGCCGGAGACTGGAATCCAACCCAAACAGGCATTTCAATTTTAGTCATAGACTCATAGTCATACAGCATGGAAACGTCCACACCCACCAAGATGTCTCATCTACACGAGTCCTACCTGCCTGGTTTTAGCCCATACCCCTCTAATCCTGTCCAATCCATGTACTATGTAATTGTTTCTTAAATAGTCCTTGCCTCAACTACCTCCTCTGGCAGCTTGTTCCATACGCCCACCACCCATTGTGTAAAAAAAAAAATCATTCCTCAGATTCCTATTAAATCTTTTCCCTATCACCTTAAACCTATGTCCTCTGGTGCTCAATTCCCCTACACTGGGCACGAGACTCTGTGCCTCCACCAGATCTATTCCTTTCATGATTATATAACATCACGCCTCATCCTCCTGCGCTCCAGTGAAATGGTAAGCAGAAGAAACACAGCTATAATAACCTCATCTAAACGTAGACTCTAAGTAATAACGAATTGAGTAAATAAGATTGAGTTTACATAATGTAATTTTAATTGTGCAAGATTTAATATAATTGATAGAAAGTAAACCAGCTTAGTGCTTATGGGACTAAACAGAAAAATAAGCTATGAACACTTACCATATCAGGAACCTTGTTGCTTGCAATGCACTGGTATAAATGTGCTGCTCATGATTGTTTGCTGATGATTATAAGTATAATGAACTCCATCTTGCACTGGCACTTTGGCCACTTGATTCATTCTATCACAACTATCTGACCCAAGGTTGTCAACTGGATTTCTGTCCTTCAGATATTTTAGCTTGGTTTGTATGCCTTTTGAGATCCAGATGTGTTTTACACAACTCTGTAGTTTGAATTGGTTGAGCACTAATGATAGATCAATGTGTCACTTTGTGTTAAATCGTTTGCTATAGATTCCAAAAGAAAAGTGTGCATTTAATGTTCTGTGAAGATTTACAGCATTCAAGGTAATCTTAGGGTCACAGGGCCAATTCTGGAAGTGTGTTCTGCAAAAAGTAAATCTATAGTTTGGCTCCATCATGACATTGTCTACAGAATGTCTCCATCATGAGTTAATGAAACTATAATAGCTTTCTGGACTTCAAAGTATTTGACATCAAAATGTTGCTCAATCAATAATTCCTGAAGATTTGTGTAGTGGCTTTAAACTTCAAAGGAACAATAGCTGACGGGAAAGGAGATATTCCATTCAATTCAATTGCTTTGGTGATCATTGCTTTTTATAGGATCCCAGCAAATGCAAAATGGTGTACACTCCCTGTTAGATATTGAAATTATATAGGCCGTTAACAACTTGGCTGTGTTTGACAAAGCATTGGTCTACATTCCCTGAAGCTAGTAACTATTTATAACCAATTGTTGAGGGAATGTTCCCAAGTGCACTGTTAGACACCATATAGATTTGCACAGGCAAAGGAAAGGCCATATGCTTCATGCATTGGTCCAAACTGTTCATTCTAAAGTCAGCGAGTCATACAACATGGTAATAGTGCATTTAACAGCACTGGGCCTGTACTCTCTGGAGTTTAGAAGAATGAAGGGGGACCTCATTGAAACGTACCATATAGTTTATGGGCCTGTCACACTTAGGCAACTTTTTAGGCGATTGCAGGAGACTATGCAGTCGCCACATGGTCGCCACATGTTCACGGGTGGTTGCCGGGCAGTCGCCTTCATGCTCGTGAGGAGTTCCCGCACTTTGGGAACTAGTCGTGGCCTCATTATGGTTGCTGTGAAATTTTCAACATGTTGAAAAATTAGCAGCGACTAGAATGAAGCCGCCATGGAGAGTAGCGAGAATTCTCAAGCCCTAGGTGGGTCGCCAGGAGAACCTAGTGGGTTGTCAGGAGGTCGAAGGTTCTTGGAGGTTCTCGTAGGTTGTAGCCGGTGCTGACAGGTGAATTTCATTGGCTCATTGAGGAAAAAAAAGGTAAAGCAGTAGTTTTCAGAACTAAGGATAACCGACCGGAAATGTTAAATGTCCACCGAGCTTCACAGCCAAATATCTCTGGTTTCTTAAAAGTTGTCTCCACGCCTTCTCCCCCCCCCCCCCCCCCCCCCCCCCTTCTCCCCCCCCTTCTTTTAAAGGACTTACCGTACCCTGTGCATTAGCCGTCTTTTTACAGCGCCAACCTTCCTGTTCATCGCGATGTGTGTCTGTTTCACCTTGGCTTTGCAGCGTGTGAATTCTTTTGACAGCGCTCCTCCGCTTGCTCTGCCCCCCGCCTGCATAACGGGCTGGTGAAGGAAACGATGTGTTTGTGTGTGTGTTCCACTCTGACAGTCGCCGTTCCAGTTGCCGGTTTTTCAGGTGACCGCCGGCAACTTGACAGTCACCGGCAGTCCGCTGAAAAATCGCCTAAGTGGGACAGGCCCATAAAGGCTTGGATTGAGTGGATGTGGAAAGTATGTTTCTATTAGTGGGAGAGACTAGGACGAGAAGTCATAGCCTCAGAATTAAAGGACGTTCCTTTAGGAAGGAGATGAGGAGGAATTTCTTTAGTCAGAGGGTGGTGAATCTATGGAATTCTTTGCCACAGAAGTCTGTGAAGGCCGTCAATGGATATGTTAAAGGCAAAGATAGATAGATTCGTAGTACGGGTGTCAAGGGTTATGGGGAGAACACAGGAGAATGGGGTTAGGAGGGAGAGATAGATCAGCCATGAATTAATAGTGGAGTAGACTTGATGGGCCGAATGGCCTAATTCTGCTCCTATCACTTATGACATCTTAGACCTTTTGGCCCAATTCATCCATACCACTCAAGATGCCCATTACTTGCCTTACTTGTCCATGTTTTACTTATATAGTATTTCTCTAAACCCTTCCTACCTATGTACCTGTCCAAATGTCTTTTAAATGTTGTTATCGTACCTGCCTCAACCACTTCTGACAGCTCATCCATATAAGGGCTGCCCTCTGTGTGAAAATATCGCCCCTCACCTTCCTATTAAATTTTTCCTCTTTCTCCTTAAATGTTATTTTATATTTCTGGTCATTAACGCTGCTGTTAGTTTTAAAATGTAAGACTATATTCAGTCCACCCACAGAACAGCAATGAACAGATGGCTTGCACAGCATTAATTCATCCTACTTATTCATTCTAGAGCCTTAACATGATCGGCAATGACTGAGAAAGATCATTATTATTGTCAAGCTATGCGGCCAAGTTATGATTCTGAAATTAGTCCAGGTCCAATAATTGATTTGCTCTCCTGTCAGTAAGCCAACTGTACATCTGGCAACATCTGGGATCATCTATCATTGAGCCACCAACAATTTGGAGCACCTGAAACCAAACAGCGCACCAGTTAAAATATTTAAAAAGCTGTGCCAAACAAAAGCAAGAAAGATGATGATGAAGTACAAACTATAAAAAATAAAATGTGAAGAAGCACAAATAACAGGAAAGACATAAAACAGGTTCCGGCAGTGCTGAGGTTCTAATGATCAACATAAGTAAACAATCCTGCCCAAGGTCATTAAATTCCCACTATTATAGCAGGGGATTACATGTAGCATCCCATTCATCCAGATGCTTTGCAAATGTTTGTAAATGCCATTCACCTGGATTGTTGTTTTTTTTAAAGCTCCTCCTCCCAATGAAATATGAAGATAATGAACTCTAATGCATTAACTGAATGGTTCAATGAAAAGCCAAACCAAGTTTTCGTCATTGATTAGAGTGCAATGTTTATTGAGATGATTTTATTCAGCATTGTAAGGTTCATTACCATTAAATGGGGTTGTTTTAATAATTCTAAGGATTTTGAGGCATTGTGCCTGCAACAAAAAACTAAATGCAGTCAGGATAAACGTTTCCACTCTGGTAGGTGAACAAAACCTCTCCATGAAAATTTTCAGGACTATATTTCAGTTTATAGGACAGCTTTCCTATAAAATATACCTTATTGATAACCAACCAGGAGCTATAGGGATATTGCCTGTGCTTGGGGCACCATCAGTATTCCTAGAGCATTCTATTCAAATTTGAGTTGCATTTCTGAAATGAAATTGGGATCCAAGTTTTCTCAAGCTCATTTGTATAATTATAACATAAAAGCTTCCATAAATCAGGGTAATTTGGCAACACTTTAGCCCATAAAATTTGATTCTGTAGTGTTCATTGTCCAAAATATCAGCTGTCGTTAGTGCTGCCAAAGTGAACGCCAAGCAGAATGTGAGATTGGTGCAAAAAATACAAAGTATTAGCGGTCATCAGCTTGACAGAATAACTGATTCTCTCTGCACGGGCACTGGCTAACCTGCTAAATATTACAGCTTTTTCTGTTTTCATTTCATATTTTCAGCATCCATATTATTATATTAGTAGACTATGTGGGACCCGTCGGGTCCCTGTCACAAGGGAGGCCCGTTCCCCCAACGCAATGTTCCACCACTCACCCATAGCCCCCAACTGCTCAGGCATGATTCATTTCCCCTCATCCCCAGCACTCTCTCCCCCTCACCTCTCCCTCCCTCCCTCTCCTTTCCCCTACCCTCAGTTACTCCCTCCCTCCCTCCATAACTCTTCTCCACTCCATACCGCCCTCCTATTCTTCTATCCCCCACCTCCCCTACTCAACTCCCCCACTCCCCCTCCTCTCCTTCTATTCCCCCTCCAACCCCACTCTCCCTCCTCACCTCCTCCCTCTTCTTTCCCCTCTCCACCTACCCTCCCCAATCCCACCCTCATCTCTCCTTTCCCCTACCCTCAGTCACTCCTTACCTCCCTCCATAACTCCTCTCCTCTCCCTAACGCCCCTCCTCTCCTTCTACCTCCCACTCTCCCTTCTCACCTCCCCCACTTTCACCTCCTTCTCCCTCCCTACCCCCTCTTGTCCCTCAATCCCCCCATTCTCCCTCCTCACCTTCCCCAGTTTCCTCCCTCTCCTTCCCTACCCCCTCCTCTCCCTCAATTCTCCCACTCTTCCTCTTCACCTCCCAAGGATCTCAAGGTTGCCGCTCCTCTGACCGGAGGTTGCCTTGACTGGAGGCCATGCCGACGGGGGGCCGCACTGACCGGAGGCTGACCGGAAGGCGGGTGCCACCGATGACTGACAGCGGATGCACCAATCAGTCCGGCAATGGTGCAGGGAGGGGCATTGCCGTCACGCCGGTAACTGACAGGAGAGGAGACCAATCTGCACATGCAATAACTTTTAAAATGCACCACCATTTGGAACAAAACTTATTGCACTTGCAGCACAGGAGAATTATGAATAAGGTGGCGAAAAATCATAGCGCTATCGTGTACCGTTTTTGTGCAAATATAAAAACACCGCAAACTGGAAGATAACAAGATGAGAGTTTCAGTTATGTACTAGACCTGTCACCCAGGAGGCCTGGTCCCCAACGCAATATTGCACCACTCACCCATAGCCCCCACAGGAGGCCTGATTCCCCAACGCAACATGTTTCCCAAGGCAATATTCCACCACTCACCCGTTTGTTTTTCTCTCCCTCTCCCTCTCTCCCTCTCTCCCTCTCTCCCTGTTTCCCTCTCCCCTTTCTCCCTCTCCCCCTCTCCCCCTCTCTCCCTCTCTCCCTCTCTCCCTCTCTCCCTCTCTCTTTTGGCGTAGTTCCTTGGTCTCACAGACAGACAAACAAGACAAGACTTTTAATAGTATAAATGAAGATTTAGGCTTTACATCAATTCCTGCTTTCCATAACTTCCGTTTGAACGCACATTCCCATTCATTGGAATGCAAGTGTTTGCAGTGTGCTTTAGAGAGGGTTACTGAAGGTTTCTGTGGAAGGGGCTTGAAGAGGCTTTGAAAGGCAGTCTAGAGCAGCTTTCAGCCTAAGTCCCAACACAAAATGTATGGTCCATTGTGTCACTGCCATTCCCCCTAACTGCAGCAGTTCAACATTCCTGGTAATCTGCAGGAGGAAATATTGCTACAAACCTGTGAGAACCTCAATAAACCTCTGAACACTGTATCCTCAGTCATGACGGCAGCTATCTTCACTTCCACTATAGCACTCAGGCAATGGACATTTCTGCTTGTTTATCACTGGATGTAGAAGTATTGGTCACTAAAATGTTGTGTTCACATATTCACTTCCAAGCCAGAACGATAGACTCCAGATAGGAGTTGTGATTACAGAGAGCAGGAGGGAAAAATAAAAGCGGTGCACTTACAATGTCTGCAGTCTGTAACCAAAGAAGAATATGAGGCAAGAGAGAATTATGATGTGGAAAGGATGTTATGAATCAACTATCATCTTCAATGATCTCTGAAATGCTGCTGTTCACAGACTTCATGCCTTCTGCAGCCCAATTATTGGCAGACATTTGTTCACAAAGCTAGTAAACTGAAGACCATGGGCTGCTGTTGTCCGTGCCAATTGTGCAGCATTTTCTCCTGTAAGAGAGAGGGAATTGTACTTGTGTGTCAGCAAGCATGTCTGATGCACCTGCCATGGTTGAAGATTTTTTCTTGTGAGAAGTAAATGTGCGCCTTGGACTGGTGGTGGATGTGGTGTGCTCTAATACTAATATTAGATAGGAGTTGTGATTGATCAGGATCATTGTCAATGAGTGTTGTTGCTGTTGCTCACTAGTTTAGACAATAGACAATAGACAATAGGTGCAGGAATAGGCCATTCAGCCCTTCGAGCCAGCACCGCCATTCAATGTGATCATGGCTGATCATCCCCAATCAGTACCCCGTTCCTGCCTTATCCCCATGTCCACTGACTCCGCTATTTTTAAGAGCCCTATCTAGCTCTCTCTTGAAAGCATTCAGAGAACCCGCCTCCACCGCCCTCTGAGGCAGAGAATTCCCCAGACTCACACTCTCTGTGAGAAAAAGTGTTTCCTCGTCTCTGTTCTAAATGGCTTACTCCTCATTCTTAAACTGTGGCCCCTGGTTCTGGACTCCCCCAACATCGGTAACATGTTTCCTGCCTCCAGCGTGTCCAAACCCTTAACAATCTTATATGTTTCAATGAGAATCCCTCTCATCCTTCTAAACTCCAAAGTGTAGAAGCCCAGCTGCTCCATTCTCTCAGCATATGACAGTCCCACCATCCCGGGAATTAACCTTGTAAACCTACGCTGCACTCCCTCAATAGCAAGAATGTCCTTCCTCAATTTAGGGGACCAAAACTGGACACAATACTCCAGGTGTGGTCTCACTAGGGCCCTGTACAACTGCAGAAGGACCTCTTTGCTCCTATATTCGATTCCTCTTGTTATAAAGGCCAACATGCCATTCGCTTTCTTCACTGCCTGCTGTACCTGCATGCTTACTTTCATAGACTGATGTACAAGGACCCCCATATCCCATGATACTTCCCCTTTTCCCAACTTGACGCCATTTAGATAGTAATCTACCTTCCTGTTTTTGCTACAAAAGTAGATAACCTCACATTTATCCGCATTAAACTTCTGCCATGCATCTGCCCACGCCCCCAACCTGTCCAAGTCACCCTGCATTCTCATAGCATCCTCCTCACAGTTCACACTGCCACCCAGCTTTGTGTCATCTGCAAATTTGCTAATGTTACTTTGAATCTCTTCATCCAAACCAATACAATACAATACAATACAATACAATACAATACAATACAATACAATACAATACAATACAATACAATACAATACAATACAATACGGTTTATTTGTCACATTGCACATAAAGGGCAAGTGAAATGAATATGTCAGCAGCGGTACAATGATAAAGAACACACACAAAAACACAATAAAAATTTAACATAAACATCCACCACAGCATTCATCACTGTGGTGGAAGGCACACAATTTGGCCAGTCCTCCTCCAAGTCCAGGTAAGTCCAGTATTGGCTCTTCCCCACCGGAGACCGCGGCTTTAAGTTGGTGTAGGCCGCAGGCCGGCGGTCGAGATTTAAAGTTTAAAGTTCCCGCCGCGCCGCAGCCAAAAGCACCGCAGACCGCAGGGCCGGCGGTCGAAGCTCCCCTCCAGGGGTGATGGTAAGTCGCCACCGCGCCCGCGGTAGAAGTTGGCCGCGGGCCGGCAGTGATGGGTTCTTCTTCCCCCGGGTCCCCCATGAGGGATCCCGGGCTGTAGATGCCGCGCCAGCTGGAGCTGTGCAGACCGCGCGCGGCTTCAGGCTGCCGGCTGCCCCGGGCCAGTGAAACGGAGCGCTCCCCTCCAGCGAGCCCCAGCGAGGGCTCACCCGCTCCACGCCGAGAGTCCACGCTGCGCCCGCCGCTGAAGCCCCGGGCGCGCCTCCGGGAAAGGCCGCGCCGATCCTTGCTGTTAGGCCACGGGGGAGGCGACCTGGAAAAAGTCGCCTCTCCATGGTGGAGGCGGCCAAAATGGTTTCCCCCTCACCCCCCCACACCACCCCCCACACAAAACACACAAAGAAACATTAAAAACATACTTTAAAACATACTAAAAAAATAAAAAAAGTTGAAAAAACTAACGCGCTGCTGACAGGGCTGCCGCAATTCCAGCGCCCCCACCGATCAATGTATATTGTAAATAGCTGCGGTCCCAGCACCGAACCTTGCGGTATCCCACTAGTCACTGCCTGCCATTCTGAAAGGGACCCGTTAATCCCTACTCTTTGTTTCCTGTCTGCCAACCACTTCTCTATCCGTCAGCACTCTAATTTTGCCCATTAATCTACTATGTGGGACCTTATCAAATGCTTTCTGAAAGTCCAGGTACACTACATCCACTGGCACTCCCTTGTCCATTTTCCTAGTTACATCTTCACAAAATTCCAGAAGATTAGTGAAGCAAGATTTCCCCTTCGTAAATTCATGCTGACTCGGACCGATCCTGTTACTGCTATCCAAATGTTTGGCTATCTCATCTTTTATAATTGACTCCAGCATCTTCCCCACCACCATCAGGCTGTTACAGTATGATGGTACAATCTATGGCTAGTTATTTTCAGCCGTGATCTCCTCTAGGTTGCCCTTCAGCCTCTTGTAGCCACTCCCACTGAAACTTTCAGAAACCTTCTGCTCTACCACCCAATAATCAGATGTGTAGCAATGAATCTGTACACTGAGACTGCAGGTGCTGGAATTTCAATCACAATCACAATAATCAATCACAATCACAATCACTTTATTAGCCAAGTATGTTTTGCAACATACGAGGAATTTAATTTGCCTAGTCAGTCATACAAATCAAAAGCATCAGAACACACAAAACACATTTTAATATAAATATCCACTACAGAGACTCCACATTCCTCACTGTGATGGAAGGTGAAAAAAAGTTCAATCTCTTCCCTTAGCTCTCCCGTGGTCGTGGGCCTCGAGCCCTCCGTTGAACGGATGATCTTCACTCCCGGAAGCGGTGGTGATTTGGGCCCTCCGCGTCGAGGTGATGCAGCTCCTGCAATGAGGGGCTGTCAGCTCCCCCGTGCCGGGCGATCGAACTCCACGTCGGTGCTGGTCGAACCTCTGCATTCATCGGAGCTCCAAACTAGCTTCTCCCGAGACTGCGAGCTCTTGATGGTCAGTCCGCAGGCTGCGGTTGGAGCAATCCCAGGCAAAGGATCCACCCCAGGATCCCTACCATGTATCAATGCTCCTACCTCTCCTTTCTCGCTTTCTCCCCTCTACTCCATCATATGTCCATTCCCTCCATTGCATCTATAGCTCTCCAAAAACACAACTAGAAATGGTGGTGAAGAAAGCATTGAGTATACTTGCCTTTATTGGTCAGGGTATTAAATATAAAAGTTGGGAAGTCATGTTGCAGCTGTATAAAAATTTGGTAAGGCCTCATTTGGACCATCGTATGCAGTTCTGGTTGCCACATTACATGAAGGATGATGGGCCTTTTGAGAGGATGCCAAAGAGTTTCACAACACATGGCCGTCCGAAGGGGGGGTGCGTTCCTTTTTTTCTCCCAGATTAAGAAAAAATCCGGGGGGGGAATTAAAAAAAAAAATCGGAATTTCTTTTTCAGAAAAAATATTTCCGCTGGCCCACGCCACCCCCCCTGGGCTCACGCCACCCCCGCTGGGCCCACGCCACCCCCGCCAACCCCTGCTGGACCCCTGCTGGGCCCACGCCACCCCCGCCACCCCCGCTGACCCCTGTAGGGCCCACACCACCCCCGCTGAGCCCACGCCACCCCTGCTGGCCCACGCCACCCCCGCTGGCCCACGCCACCCCTGCTGGGCCCATGCCACCCCTGCAGAGCCCACGCCACCCCCGCTGACCCCTGCAGGGCCCACACCACCCCCGCTGAGCCCACGCCACCCCCGCTGGCCCACGCCACTACCGCTGACCCCCGCTGGGCCCACGCCACCCCCGCTGGGCCTACGCCACCCCTGCTGGCCCATGCCACCCCTGCTGGCCCATGCCACCTCCGCTGGGCCCGCACCACCTTCATCTTTACCCCCCCCGCCAGAAAGAGGGGGGGGGGATGTGGGAGGGGGAGAGAGAGAGGGGAAGGGAGGAGAGAGAGAGATGGGGGAGGGAAGAGGGAAAGGGGGATTATCTTTAGTGAGATTGCAAAATTAAAGTAGGTTTTAGAGCTATTATATTTTCTCCTCCATATGAATAATTTTAAACAATACCAAATAATATCAAACAATTGGAACTGCTTTCTTTTCCTTGATAACAATACTGAAAAATATGAATTCCATAGTTTGTGACATAAATATACATTTTAATGGGATCATTATATACAGATGTAACATTTCCATTTCGAGATGGGGGGGGGTGGGGCAAATATGTGTCAATCCGATAGCCTAATTGTTAAAGAGTTAAAAGATAACCTAATCGATAAAGAGCTGAGAAGAGGAATCAGAGCTGCCAAGGAAAGGTACTCTGAGAAGTTGAGGAGCAAGCTCTCAGCTAGTGACTCTTCTTCAGTTTGGAAGGGCATGCAAGAAATCACCAGCTATAAGAGGAAAGCGCCCCACTCTTTAGACAATCGTCAGCTGATGAACGACCTGAATGAGTTTTACTGCAGGTTTGAAAATCAGAAACGTAACCCTGGTACCCCCTCCCCAACAAACACAACCAGACCCCAGTCTGCAAAGAATGGACCCAGCACCCTCTCCTTCCCATTCACTACTTCACACATACTTAAGGCCTCCAGTATGAAAAGAGTGGACCCTTTCCCACCCCAACCAACATTTCACACCCAATTACTCATTTTTAACCAGTCCCTGCAAAGATGTACCGTCCCTGCCTGCTTCAAAGTCTCCACTATTGTCCCTGTACCCAAAAAGGTAAGGATTACTGGTCTTAATGACTACAGGCTTGTCGCACTGACCTCTGTAGTCTAGAAGACTGTTGAAAGGCTTGTGCTGGCCAAGCTGAAAAATATCACAATCCCTCTGCTGGACCCTCTGCATTTTCCATACCGGGCCAATAGATCTGTGGATGACGTAGTCAATCTGGGCCTACACTTCATCCTCCAGCACCTAGACCACCAGGGGACCTATGCGAGGATTTTGTTTGTTGATTTTAGCTCTGCATTCAACACCATTGTGCCAGAGCTACTACGCTCCAAACTTTCTGAGTTGACTGTGCCTGAACCCCCCTGTCAGTGGATCACTAGCTTTCTGACAGACAGGAAGCAGCATGTGAGATGGGAAAGCATATCTCGGACCCGCAAACGCTCAGCATAGGAGCACCGCAAGATGCGTACTCTCCCCTCTCCTCTACTCTCGCCACACCAATGACTGCACCTCCACTGACTCCTCTGTCAAACTTCTCAAGTTTGCGGACGACACAACCCTGATTGGACTGATCCAGGATGGGGATCTCTGTATTCTTTTCAGTTTGACATCTTTTCTATAACATGGTGCCCAGAACTGAACACAATATTCTAAATGCGGTCTCACCAACGTCTTATAAAACTGCAACATGACCTCCCAACTTCTATACTCAATACTCTGACTGATGAAGGCCAAAGTGCCAAGATACGTTTTGGTCCACCTGATATACATGCGACACGACCTTCAAGGAACCATGCAACCATCAACCATTCCTCTGCCCACCTGGCTAATTGATCCAGATCCTGCTGCAATCTTTCACAACCATCTTCACTATATGCAAAATCACTCACTTCCGTATCATCAGTAAACTTGCTAATCTCGCCCTGTTCTGTGACGTTTCACATAGTGCTGGAGTAACTCAGCGGGTCAGGCTGAGTATAGAAGTTGTGAGGTTATGTTGCAGTTGCATAAGAAGGTGGTGAGGCCGCATTCAGAGTATTGTATTCAGTTCTGGGAACCATGTTATAGGAAAGATGTCATCAAACTGGAAAGGGTACAGTGAAGATTTATGAGGATGTTGCCAGGACTATAGGGCCAGAGCTATAGGGAGAGGTTGAGTAGGCTGGGACTATTTCATGGAGCAGAGGAGGATGAGGGATGATCTAATAGAAGTGTATAAAATCATGATTTGAATAGATATGGTTGAGTCTTTTGCACAGTGTAGGTGAATCGAGGAGCAGAGGACATAAGTTTAAGGTGAAGGGCAAAAGATTTAATAGGAATCTGAGGGGTATGTTTTTCACACAAAGGGTGGTAGGTGTATGGAACAAGCTGCCAGAGGAGGTAGTTGAGGCAGGGACTATCGCAACATTTAAAAAACAGTTAGACAGGTACATGGATAGGACAGGTTCGGAGGGATATGGATCAAACGTGGGCAGGTGGGACTAGTGCAGATGGGACATGCTATCACTCTATGACTATCTATCTTTCCCTCTCAAACCCATTCTCCTGCCTTCTCCCCATTACCTCTGACACCCTTTTCTATCAATCTCCTCCTGAAAAATGTCCATTGACTTGACCTCCACAGCTAGCTGTGGCAATGAATTCCACAGTTCACCACCCTCTGACTTAAGAAATTCCTGCTCACCTCCTTCCTAAAGGAATGACTTTTAATTCCGAGGCTGTGGCCACTGGTCCTAGACTCTCCCACTAGTGGAAACATCCTCTCCACATCCACTCCATCCAGGTTTTTACCAGGCTGGGACAGACGGCAACAGCTACACACCCTGTCCCAAAGCTTGTGTCCTGTCCTGCATCACCCAAGGCAGCAGAGACATTATAGGAGAGGGCAAGCACCGTAACAAAGTAGCTCACGATGGTTTGGGTAACATTCAGGAATGTCTATGCATGCCACATCATGAATATTACTGAAGAAGAGTCTTGACTCGAAATATAATCTATATATTTTCTCCAGAGATGCTGCCTGACTCACTGAGTTACTCCAGCACTCTGTGACGTGTCATCTATCCATGTTCTCCAGAGATGCTGCCTGACCCACCGAGTTACTCCAGCACTCTGTGAAACGTCATCTATTCATATTCTCCACAGATGCTGCCTGACCCATTGAGTTACTCCAGCACTTTGTGTCTATTTTCCCTTCACCCATCTGCCCAAGCCCACTCTCCCCCCTTCTTTCCTATGTTCCTTTCCACCCATAAACCTCTCTCTGCCTTTACATTTCACTCCTCTTTCAAATCTGCTCTACTTATCTACATGCATTTTTCTTCTTAACTTTTTAGTCATAGAATGATGCAGTGTGGAACCCCAACTTTCCCACGCCGACCAACATGTCCCATCTAAACTAGTCCCACTCACACGCGTTTGGCCCATATCCATCTAAACCTATCCTATCCATGTACGTGTCCAAATGTCTCTTAAACATTAGGATAGTCCCAGCCTTAACTACCTCCTCTGGCAGCTTGTTACATACATACACCCAGCACCCTTTGTGTGAAAAAGCTTCCTCAGATTCCTGTTAATTTCTGAAATATTGGTCATAAATTTGGTGCAAAAATGCTCCAAAATAAGGCTCAGAATGCATCAGAGAGCATCTAAAACCCCAGAGCTTCCAGGGCCCTTAAGCGGGCCCTGGACCCTGGCATCGAGGGACTTCACACTCTGCGCTTGTGATGTGCGCAGTGCGCACATTATTTCACGTTAAATTTTTTGTAATCCTGTCATGTCACCCCCCTTTTTGGAAAACTTCGTACGGGCCTGCAACATGTTTGGATTGTAGTGTTTTTGCTATAAGGATAGGTTGGACAAAATTGGATTGCTTTCTCTGGAGGTTGAGGGATAGTTTGATTGAAGTATATACATTACAAGAGGCATACATATAGATAGTGGTCTTTTTTTCCAGTGTGTAAATGTCTAATACTAGATGGCATAGATTTGAGATGAGTAGGGGAATGTTTAATGTCTATGTCTCTCTGTTTCTATGTTTCTAAAGGAGTTTAGTGAGGCTTGTTTTTTTACACAGAGTGGAAGGTGCCTGAAACTTGCTGCCTGGGGACATGGTAGCATCATTCAGACAAGTACAGGAATAGGCCATGGATGAAGTAATATAGACTATGTGCAGGCAGATGGGATTAGTTTAAATTGACATTGTGGAAGCACAGACATGGCGTACTAAAGGACCTGTTCCTGTGCTGTAGTTTCTATGTTGTACTGTTCGTAAGGAAACCCTTTTAGTTTAGTTTAGAGATACAGCATGGAAACAGGCCCTTCGGCCCACCGAGTCAGCACCAGCCAGTGATCCCCGCACATTAACACGATCGTACACACATTAGGGACAATTTAAATTTATACCAAGCTAATGAATGAATGAATGAATGAATGAATAAGTTTATTGGCCAAGTATTCACATACAATGAATTTGCCTGGCGCTCCGCCCACAGGTGACAACAAGTGACTTCGATTTTCCAGCATCTGCAGTTCCTTCTTAAACACATGGTTCATTATCTCTCCTTGACTGCACTACTATAATTTCTAAAGATCCGGGAGGACAACATATTTCATAGGAATGGGAGTAAATATATCACAGAAATTGAGAAGATATGGTCATCAGATAGAAGAAGATTCAGATTCAGATTCAGATTCAACTTTAATTGTCATTGTCAGTGTACAGTACAGAGACAACGAAATGCAGTTAGCATCTCCCTGGAAGAGCGACATAGAATATGATTTCAATAAATACATCTATTTACATGTATACAGACATAGTGGCTTTCCTGTGGGAGGAGTGTCCGGGGGGGGGGGTGATTGGCAGTCACCGAGGTACATTGTTGAGTAGTGTGACAGCCGCAGGGAAGAAGCTGTTCCTGGACCTGCTGGTCCGGCAACGGAGAGACCTGTAGCGCCTCCCGGATGGTAGGAGGGTAAACAGTCCATGGTTGGGGTGAGAGCAGTCCTTGGCGATGCTGAGCGCCCTCCGCAGACAACGCTTGCTTTGGACAGACTCAATGGAGGGGAGCGAGGAACCGGTGATGCGTTGGGCAATTTTCACCACCCTCTGCAGTGCTTTCCGGTCGGAGACAGAGCAGTTGCCATACCATACTGTGATACAGTTGGTAAGGATGCTCTCGATGGTGCAGCGGTAGAAGTTCACCAGGATCTGAGGAGACAGATGGACCTTCTTCAGTCTCCTCAGGAAGAAGAGACGCTGGTGAGCCTTCTTGACCAGAGTTGAGGTATTGTGGGTCCAAGAGAGGTCATCGAAGATGTTGACCCCCAGGAACCTGAAGCTGGAAACACGTTCCACCTCCGTCCCGTTGATGTGGATGGGGGTGTGCGTGCCGCCCCTAGACTTCCTGAAGTCTACAATGAGCTCCTTGGTCTTCTTGGAGTTAAAGGCCAGGTTATTGTCAGCGCACCATGCTGCTAGGAGCTGGACCTCCTCCCTATAGGCCGACTCATCGTTGTTGCTGATGAGGCCAATCACCGTTGTATCATCTGCATACTTGATGATGGTGTTAGTACCATGTACAGGCGTGCAGTCGTAGGTGAAGAGGGAGTAGAGGAGGGGGCTCAGCACACAGCCCTGTGGAACGCCGGTGTTCAGGGTGAGGGTTGAAGATGTGTGCTTGTCTAACCTAACAGACTGGGGTCTGTTGGTTAGAAAGTCCAGTATCCAGTTGCAGAGGGAGGGGTCGATGCCCAGGTTACCGAGTTTGGTGATCAGTTTAGAGGGTATAATGGTGTTGAATGCTGAGCTGTAATCGATGAACAGCATTCTTACGTAAGTGTCTCTGTTGTCGAGATGGGAGAGGGCGGAGTGAAGTGCCGTTGAGATGGCATCCTCCGTACTCCTATTCTTGCGGTAGGCAAACTGATAGGGATCCAATGTGGGGGGTAGGCAGCCTTTGAGGTGTGCCAGGACCAGCCTCTCGAAGCACTTGGTGATGATGGGGGTAAGTGCAACTGGGCGGAAGTCGTTGAGGCTTGCCGCAGTGGAGTGTTTTGGCACCGGCACGATGGAGGTGGTTTTAAGGCACGTGGGGACAACTGCTTGGGCAAGTGACAGGTTGAAGATGTCAGTCCAGACATCTATCAGCTGCGCAGCACAGGCCCTGAGGACGCGCCCGGGGATGCCGTCAGGGCCAGCAGCCTTACGTGCATTAGTGCCACGTACACGTCGTAGGGGGTGAGTGTGAGGGGCTGGTGATCATCAGGGAGCACAGCCTTGATGGCTGTCTCTAGATTGTCCCTGTCGAAGCGGCCATAGAAGTGGTTAAGCTCCTCAAGGAAGGATTCGTCGCTGGATGTGGGGGTGGTGTTGGTGGGTCTATAGTCCGTGATGGCCTGGATGCCTTGCCACATGCGTCGGGGGTCGCAGTTGTTGTTGAAGTGCTCCTCAATCCTGAGCTTATGGCAGTGCTTGGCCTTCTTGATGCCCCTCTTCAGGTTAGCCCTGGATGAACTGTAGGCTTGAGCATCGCCTGACCTGAAAGCGGTGTCCCGTGCTTTCAGCAGTAGCCTGACCTCGCTGTTCATCCATGGCTTCTGATTCGGGAATATGGTCACCCGTTTGAGGGAGGTGACACTATTGATGGTGGAGTTTATAAAGTCCAGAACAGAGGATGTGTAGGAATCAATGTCCGTGTGGGAGTCAAGGGTGGCCTGGGCTGCAAACGCCTTCCAGTCAGTGTGTCCAAAACACTGCTGAAGTGTGGAGTCCGCTTCCTCTGACCAGACTTTAACTGTCCTCACAGTGGGTTTAACCCATCTGATGAGTGGGGAGTACTTAGGGAGCAGGAACAATGAGAGGTGATCAGACTGACCAAGGTGGGGGAGGGGGACGGCTTTGTAAGCTTCAGCCATGTTAGTGTAGACTTTGTCCAGTGTCTTGTCTACTCTAGTGGGGAAGGATACATGTTGGTGGAATTTGGGGAGTACAGTCTTCAGGTTGGAGTGATTGAAGTCACCCGCAACAATGAAGGCTGCCTTGGGGTTGTGCGTCTGTTGTTTGCTAATGGCAGTATGCAGCTCTTTCATTGCAAGCTTGGCATTAGCATCAGGAGGGATATAGGCTGCAGTCACAACAGTGGAGGTGAACTCTCTGGGCAGATAGAACGGTCTGCATCTAACCAAGAGGAACTCCAGGTTAGCTGAGCAGTGACTCTCGATGATGGTGGAGTCCGTGCACCATGCTTTATTTACATAAATGCACAGACCCCCACCTCTGGTCTTACCGGAGTCTGTCGTCCTGTCCGCTCAGAGTAAATGATGCCCTGTTAGCTGGATGGCGCTATCAGGAACGTCGATGTTGAGCCAAGTTTCCGTGAAGATCAGGATGTTGCAGTCTTTGATCCAGTTGTGGGAGGTGATCCTTAGCCGGAGTTCGTCCATTTTGTTTGCCAGTGAGAGCACGTTGGCGAGGAATAGGCTAGGAATCGCTAGCCTGTGTGGGGCTAGCTCTAACCTGGCCTTTAACCCACCTCTGCGTCCCCGGCGGTGCTTTCGTACGCGTCGCCGTCTGTTGGTGCTTCTGGTCGGCTGAGCTGGCTTGGTGCGCGCTGGTGTTCTGCCGCTCCGTTGCTCCGCGCCTCCATGGCTCCGGTGGCGTTCTCCAACCCAGCGGATCCACTGGCGGTCTCCAGCCCCGCGGAACCGCTGGCTTTCTCCAGCCCCGCGGATCCGCTGGCGGTCTTCAGCCCCGCGGATCCGCTGGATTTCTCCAGCCCCGCGGTTCTGCTGGCGGTCTCCAGCCCCGCGGCTCTGCTGGCGATCTGCAGCCCCGCGGCTCTGCTGGCGTTTTCCAGCCCCATTGCTCCTGTGGCGGTCTGCCGCCCCACGGCTCTGCTTGCGTTCTCCAGCCCCGCAGCTCCGCTGGCATTTTCCATCCCCGCGGCTCTGCTGGCGGTCTCTAGCCCCGCAGATCCACTGGCTTTCTCCAGCCCCGCGGCCCTGCTGGTGGTCTCCAACCCAGCAGATCCACTGGCGGTCTCCAGCCCCGCGGATCCGCTGGCTTTCTCCAGCCCCACGGCTCTGCTGGCGGTCTCCAGCCCCGCGGATCCACTGGATTTCTCCAGCCCCGCGGCTCTGCTGGCGGTCTCTAGCCCCATGGATCCGCTGGCTTTCTCCAGCCCCGCGGATCCGCTGGCGATCTCCAGCCCCGTGGCTCTGCTGGCGGTCTCTAGCCCCGCGGCTCCGGTGGCGATCTCCAGCCCCGCGGCTCCGGTGGCGATCTCCAGCCCCGCGGCTCCGGTGGCGTTTTCCAGCCCCGCTGCTCCGGTGCTCCGTTGCTCTGACGAGCTCAGGAGCAAGACGGAGATCGCCCAGAAAGTTGTTGCAGCCGCAGGAACCGAAGTCCAGAAGTTCCTGTCGGCTGTACGAAATGGATACAAGACTGCTCCGTGTGAGCAGCCTTGAAACAGGTAGGGGAATTGTCGCTATTTTTCCCATTCTTGGGAGACACGGGGCGTCGCGATGCGCCCGCGCCGCTGCCAGTTTGCCAAATGGCATGAGAAACAAGATTCTCTGGCCTGATTAAACCAAGATTGAACTGTTTGGCCTGAATGCCAAGCATCACATCTGGAGGAAACCAGGCACCGCTCATCACCTGGCCAATACCATACCTACAGTGAAGCATGGTGGTGGTAGCATCATGCTGTGGGGATGTTTAATGATAAGTTATTTAATGGCAGTACCGTACCATGGACCTGGATGCAAAACAAGAAACTGTTTTGTATGTAGATCAGAAAAGATGGTGCAGTCACTAAAAGTGGTAGTGTTAGTGTATGAAATGTTATATATAGATCCATCAATGTAAAATATGTATTATTATTTCCCTTTATGGCATTATAAGCATTCAGACATATTTGCAAATGTGACATTACGGCAATGGGTGTTACAATTCAATTGTACAGTGCATTCAGAAAGTATTCAGACTCATTCACTTTTTCCACATTTTTTTATGTTACAGCCTTATTTTAAATTTGATTAAATTCATTTTTTTTATCATCAACCTACACACAATACCCCTGAATGAAGAAGCGAAAACAGGTGTTTAGATATTTTTGCAAAGTAATTAAAAAGAAATAACTGTGTATTCAGACCCTTTGCTATGACACTCAAAATTGAGCTAAGGTTCATCCTCTTTCCATTTATTAACCTTTAGATGTTTCTACAACTTGAATGGAGTCCACCAGCAGTAAATTAAATTGATTGGACATGATTTGGAAAGACACACACCTGTCTATATAAGGTCCCACAGTTGACAGTGTATGTCAGAGCAAAAAGCATGCCATGAAGACGAAGGAATTGTCCGTCGACCTCCGAGACAGGATTGTGTTGAGATACAGATCTGGGGAAGGGTATGAAACAATTTCTGCAGCATAGCAGGTCCCAAAAAGAGCAGTGGCCTCCGTCATTCTTAAATGGAATAAATTTGGAACCACCAGGACTCTTCATAGAGCTGGCCGCCCAGCCAAATTGAGTAATTGGGGGAGAAGGGCCTTGGTCAGAGAGGTGACAAAGAACCCGATGGTCTCTGACAGAGCTCCGGAGTTCCTCTGTGGAGATGGGAGAACCTTCCAGAAGGCCATCTATATCTGCCGCACTCCACCAATCAGGCCTTTATGGTAGAGTGGCCGGACGGGTCACTCCTAAGTAAAAGGCACATGACAGCCCACTTGGAGTTTGCCAAAAGGCATGAGAAACAAGATTCTCTGGCCTGATTAAACCAAGATTGAACTCTTTGGCCTGAATGCCAAGCATCACATCTGGAGGAAACCAGGCACCGCTCATCACCTGGCCAATACCATGCCTACAGTGAAGCATGGTGGTGGTAGCATCATGCTGTGGGGATGTTTTTCAGCGGCAGGAACTGGGAGACTAGTCAGGATTGAGGGAAAGATGAACGGAGCAAAGTACAGAGAGATCCTTGATGAAAACCTGCTCCAGAGCTTTCTGGACCTCAGACTGGTGCAGACGTTCACCTTCCAACAGGACAACGACCCAAAGCACACAGCCAAAACAATGCAGGAGTGGCTTTGTGACAAGTCTGTGAATGTCCTTGAGTGGCCCAGCCAGAGCCCGGACTTGAACCCGATCGAACATCTCTGGAGGGACCTGAAGATAGCTGTGCATCGACGCTCCCCATCCAACCTGACAGAGCTTGAGAGGATCTGCAGAGAAGAATGGGAGACATTACCCAAATACAGGTATGCCAAGCTTGTAGCGTTATACCCAAGTAGACTTGAGGCAGTAATCGCTGCCAAAGGTGCCTCAACAAAGTATTGAGTAAAGGGTCTGAGTACTTATGTAGATGTGATATTTCAGTTATTTCATTTTAAATACTTTGCAAAAGTTTCTAAACACCTGTATTCACATTTTTATTATGGGGTATTCTATGTAGATTGATGATAAAAAAAATAATGTAATCAATTTTCGAATAAGGCTGTAATGTAACAAAATGTGGAAAAAGTGAAGGGTCTGAATACTTTCTGAATGCACTGTATATATCGAAGGTAGACACAAAATGCTGGAGTAACAACGGGACAGGCAGCATCTCTGGGGAGAAGGAATGGGTGACATTTCGGGTCAAGACCCTTCTTTTATTATTATTATTATTATTATTATTATTATTATTATTATTATTATTATTATTATTATTATTATTATTATTATTATTTATATGTTTCAATTGCCAGAAATAATCTATACTCCATAAGCTAAGTTATTTAAATCATAACTCAGAAGATTTTGAAATGGGAAGATGAGAGGCCCTCTGGACCAACTATTAATGCAAACAGAAACATTATGTGCATCTTGAAGAAGAATTTCATTAGCCTGGCCTCTGATTCATCACAACAATGATATTCAAAATCATTGCAACAGCCTTAATCGACTGTCTTTTGAATGTATTTTCTGAGGTGATAAATGATGAATGTGGTGCATTAAGTGGTGCATCAAGGTTTACAGATCTGTATTTTAAGCATATTAATCACAGATTAAAACGATTCATTCAAATATGCCATACCTATTTTAAAAGAAGGAACTTGGTTAATATAGTATTTTTTACAATCTCAGGCCATTCCAAAGTACTTGTGGAGCCATTAAATTTCTACATCTGGCCATAACTCTGACTCAGAATGTCACTGCTCAACTATGGCAGATGCAAAACAAGAAATAGCAGCAGCATTTCTGCTTGTACAACACCATGCCACCTCAAAGCATCCAACATAACATGATGCCTGTAATTAATGTCAGTGCAGTGGTTTTGATAAGTAGCTGAAAGTGGCAGCTTTTAGGCAATAGCAATTTCCCCAGCTGGACAATAAGATGGTTGACCAGTTAATTGTTTATTTTGCATTGCACCAGGAAAATGATTCACATTGCAGAATATTTTACTCTCTAGGAATGGTATATAAATATTTGTAACTACCAATTCTATGAAATTCACTGCTTTCAAAGTTTGAGAAGAATTTCACAGCAACCAACAACTTATTTGTAATTGTTTGAAGGTTATAATTTGCCACTATATTTCTCTGAGCTTGAACCAATAATTGGCCTAGTTCTAGATAGATTGTAAATGGTGAAGCAGCATTATTAGCTGGCACAGATGGGCTGTTAATAGCCTTTTCCTTGAGTGGCACTGTTTATATTTGTTCTAAGATGAATGTTTGCTTGTGGAAGTGCATTATAAGAGTTGTCTCTTGAGAGAGATTTTTCTGATCCTCCTTTACAGCACAGTAAGCAAATTTGGAGATGCAAGTGTCAGCATGCAGCATGCAGAGTTATTAGATGAGAAGGTGTCCTATAATGGGTTGTCATTTCATTGCACTTGCAATAGACACAGCTGACCTTACAAACTGGCAGGTTGCCCTAAACCAGGACACTGCAGCCTTGAGAAACAGGCTGATCAAGCAATTCTTATTAAAGTCACAACATTGCATGGAAAATAAAGAAGCACGTAACGCTTCCTACTACCTCCCCATAGGACCTGATGTCTTCAAGATACTTTTTTTTAGGGAAATTGTTGCCCAACTCTATTAACTTTCTGGTGCTATGTCACCCTTTGGTTTATATCACCATAACCAACTCTGAGGCTCTCATAGCAGCCCCCGACAACTGCACTATTGAGGCGTCTCCCCTCCATCTCAGCACCGACGACCTCATTTCGTTATTCAATACTACTTGCTCTTCCATCCTGGATTCTGTTGCTCCTCTTAAAATGAAAAAGCCTAAGCCTAAAGGCTGGCCGTGGCACAATGACACCACCAGAGCCCTAAGAAGAGAATGCAGAAAATCAGAACGGAAGTACAAATCTGATAAGCTTCAAATTTCCTTTGAACTCCTGAAAAACAATCTTCACAAATACCAGGAAGTAGTAAAATCTGCAAGAACAAAATACTTTTCCGCCCTTATTTCCAAAAACGCATAACTCCAAGGTCCTTTTTAGTACCATCACCTCTATCATATGTCCTGCCCCCAGCACCAGCTTAACTGGGTCCCCTGCTAAGTGCGAGGGATTTACTACATTTTTCACCAGCAAAGTTAAGAACATCAGAATGAATATTTCCCCTCCCATCCATGACCTGGCTGTCTCATTGGTCTGTTCTTCAAAATTAGACTGTTTCCAACCCGTTACTCTACCCTCCCTTGTAAAACTGGTCACCACCATGAAACCTGCTACCTGCCCCCTCGACGTTGTCCCCTCTACCCTTCTGAAGGATGTCATTACAATAGCCGGTCCCAGCATCCTGGCCATCTTCAACAGTTCTCTAGCCACTGGCACTGTTTCTACCTGCTTCAAGCATGCGGTGGTCCAGCCCCTCCTGAAAAACCTAACCTAGACCCCACCTTGCCACGCAGTTGCTACAGACCTATTTCAAAACTGCCTTTCCTGAAAGGTAATTTTAAGTCAACTAATGCCTTACCTTCACCAAAATACTATCTTGGAAACTTTCCAATCAGGTTTCAGGGCCCACCACAGCACAGAGTCTGAAGAAGGGTTTTGGCCCGAAACGTCGCCTATTTCCTTCGCTCCATAGATGCTGCTGCACCCGCTGAGTTTCCCCAGCAATTTTGTGTACCCACAGCACAGAGTCTGTCTTGTTGAAGGTACATAATGACCTACTGCTCACCGTTGACTCTGGCGACTGTGCAATCCTGCTCCTTCTCGACCTCAGCGCAGCATTTGATACAGTCGATAACACCATCCTAATTGACCGTCTCCGGTACGGGGTTGGTATTGATGGCACTGCTGTCATCTCCTACCTCAAACATAGGAGTTTCTCTACAAACATAGGTAACTCTTTCTCTTCCCCAGCTAGCCTCTGCTGTGGGATTCCACAAGGTTCCATCCTTGGCCCCATTCTCTTCTCCCTGTATATGCTCCCCTTAGGCCAAGTCATTCAAAGGCACGGCATTTCCTTCCATTGCTATGCAGACGATACACAACTCTATCTCCCCCTGAAGCCCAAAAAACGATCAAATCTACTCAGCCTTATCCACTGCCTCGTGGATATAAAGTGTTGGATGGCCCAGAACTTCCTCCAACTAAACGAGAGTAAGTCTGAGATCATCCTTCTTGGCCCCTCGGACTCAATCAAAATGATAGCAGGCAGCCTTGGAAGCCGTACCCCATTACTCAAAAACCTCACGTCAAAAACCTTGCTGTGATATTTGACTCAGCATTGAAATTTGACAAACAAGTCAATGCCGTGGTAAAAACTAGCTTCTTCCAGCTTCGGACAATAGCTAAAATAAAACAATTCCTCCAGTTCGACGACCTCGAAAAGATCATCCACTCATTTATCTCCTCCTGCCTTGATTACTGCAACTCCCTTTAAACTGGCATCAGCCAATCATATCTGTCCCGCCTGCAATTGGTCCAAAATGCCGCAGCGAGCCTCCTGATGGGCACCCGAAAAAGGGACCACATCGCCCCAATTCTGGCCTCTCTTCACTGGCTCCCTGTGCGGTTCCGAATAAATTTCAAGATCCTTCTTTCTGTTTGCAAAGCCCTTAACGGGTTTGCCCCCACCTACATCAAACGTATGCTTACCCACCACACCACCTCCAGGTCCCTCAGATCGGCCGACTTGGGGTTACTGACCATCCCGCGGTCTAGGCATAAGCTCAGGGGCGACCGCAAAAAATATTCAACCAAAGTCAATCTATATTGGAAATGGACATTAAAGTTTATTTCTGTGAGCGTCTTGCTTTAATACACAATGTCAGTGGAGCATAATACTGTTTTTATCTTTTTCAGCCTTCCTGTTTGTTTCGTTGTCGAAGTGTAGTATTCAATATTTGCTGAGGAGAAACCACATTTTTCATGTCACTTCGTTTATTGTTGCCAATAATGATATTCCTCTATCTAACTGCAGGATACTAGTAAACTTGAGCATTGCAGTGCCTGAAGGCAAGGCCTAATTAGGATGAGCAACCGGCCTTCTGCAGGGTTTCTTAATATATTCTTCCATATAAAGAAAATGCTTAGATTCCACAAATAAACCAATTAAAAGTCTCACAAGCCTTTTGATTTGTAACTATATTTCAGATTGAAACTTCGTCCATCAAATCGATTGTTCATGTAATTCAGAATTCGGAATTATGTGGTCTGTAATAAAAAAACTTACAATACAGTAAACCCTCGGTATTACAGACCTCTTCATAATGGATTTTGGTTCTAGCAGACGGAGCTTTCCCACGGTAATCCCACAGGCCCGCACTGCCTTCCCGTCCACATCCGGGCCAGACCTGCCAACCTTCACCGCCAGGCCAGACTGCCACGCCGGCCCACACCGCCTCCCTGGCCACTTCCAGGCCAGACCTACTGCCACCACTGCCAGCCCACACAACTTCCCCGGCCGCTTCCCGGCTGCGTCTGCCACCGCCTCCCCCGACCCTCACCTGCACTCCGGCCACCCATGGGCCGTAACCAATGACTCCACCAATTCGAGCCTCTACGCCGGTGCCCTGCAGATCAGGTCCATCAACTCACCTGGATTCCAGGCCCATTTCTAAACCGAGAGTCTGAAAGGGGGTCCCAACCTGAAACTTCACCTATCCATGTACTCCATGTGATCCACTGAGTTACTCCAGCAATTTGTGTCCGTTTGTATTTTACCCACCATCTTTGTTTCTACCACTTGTGCAACAGGTAATACCCTATTACCCGGTAATCCCTTGCTTGGTGAGAACGGACAATCGGTAATAATGGACACGAATTCCCCCCCCCCCCCCCCGCCCCTCAGGATCCGTTATAATGGAGTTTTACTATACAAGAATAGGAGCCACATATCATCATTGATCCAGTGTTGCCAAGTCACGGACCCTTAAATTGGGGGCGCTGTCCTGTGCACGGCTGCCCTGCCAGCAGTTGTCTGTCTTTTCACCGTTTTATTTTTATTTTTAGTTAGTTAAAGTGTTTTGTTTGGAGGTCTAGACATTTTTGTGTGGGGGGTTGGGAGGGGGGGGGGAGGGGGAAACTGCCTTTCAGGGTCCCTACCTGGTCGGAGAGGCAGCTTTTCTCCGGGCTGCAGCTTCGACCTGTCCTCGCGGCCTACCAGCGGGCCTGGAGCGGCGTTTCCTGTCGCGGACCGCCCAGAACCTCGGCTTCGGTGGCGGCACAGCGCTGGAGCGCTATCGTGGAGCGGGCGATGCCTTGCCTGGGTCGCCGCGCTGGAGCTCCGATGAGCTGAGACCGCCCGGTAAAACATCGCGGAGCTGCGGGACTGTGGAGCGGCCAGCTGCGGGCGCCGGCGCCGAACTTTACACCGGGAGCCTGGGATCTCGCGACGAGATCGCCAGTTGTGGAGCTCCAACCGGCTCGGCCTTGTCGGCTTCGGAAGCCGCGGCCTCCAGTGCGGATGCGGCTGTTC